>NC_056744.1:563278215-563571840 GCF_019279795.1 Protopterus annectens | reverse complement strand
CCACAATACTAGAGATTATGCACATCTGTTCATTACTACACTGCAGCAACAGACTATCTTATCTGACATATGCATGTAAATACTTTACAGATGAAAATGGATAAGCAACAGTGGTCTAGTAATGTACCTGGTTACTTACCTGCATGCTCCTTGTCCATTGTGTGGGTGGTACCCACTTCCACAATGCTGTCTTCAGCCTGCTGCCTTGTCTGGTGGGTGAATACCCCATGGCTGGCAAGGAGCACCTCAGCATGTGTCAGTGGGGGCTGGATGGCATGAGCCCCACCTGTGTCTAGCTGGGTCCTCCTAACTGCAGCAGCAAGCTGACAAGCATGGTGGATCAGATCTGTGCAGCGATGCCACACCTGATCATAATTTTGGTTGTGCAGGCCAACATTGTTTACCCTGTGGATGAGCTTGTTCCACAGAGCTGTCCTCTCCGGCAGATCCTGGGCCCTGCGGCTGAATAGTATGGCATAATGCATGATGAGGTATTGAATGATTGCATCATTTTCCATGTTTGTGGATGTGGGCAGACGTTCCCGGGGCATTGTATCTGGAAGACATAAACAGGAAAAAAGGTCACAGGACCTCATATGGTTGTCCACATGCACATCAACAGTGAATATTCCTTGCAAATATTCCAGGCTATATCATAACACTGTAAGCTAGCATGGCGTTGACATATTGAATTACACTCCTGGCCCTGACCTGTCCAGTTCCCCCAATGTTGGACACTTAATGGCATAATCCACTATTCACCATTCATTTCTGTTTAGAGGGATGACAGTGGCCATCTTCCACGTGGATGGTGTGTGGATGGTGGCATGTCTGTGTTTGAATGTAGTATGTGATGGTACTGTGAGCACATGCCTGTGTTCATGTAGGAGGTAAACTGTGGTGTTCTAATGTCCCATGGAGACTTGCTGTTGTTGCCATCAGTCGGCATTATGTCCATGCTCACCACTGATGCAGGCAGGAGTGTGGTTGATGTGCATATCTCCTTGTACTAATGTTGTGGATAGGGTGCTACTGTTTCTGCCTATTCTGTCTGATGCATGTTGCCTGTATCCATGGCATGTGTGCATGAGGTGTGCTTTACCACCAGTACAGGCTGACTTGTGTTACTGGCTCTGAGACTGTGTACATATAAGGAGATATGGTTGCAATTGACCTTGGTGGTTTGGATATGTCTGATTTCTAGTCATAGACAGCCTTACAGGAAGTCAACTGTGAACCTACATGCTTGCTCAGCTAGAGGTGCACTTGCTTCCAAGTTGTGGTCTGCACCTATGTGTCCCTGTACAACAACTATAGGAACCTATTATGTGCTGTGTGTCTTGGTGCTGTCCATCAGGGGGATTACTCTATCGTTGGTGGAGGATGGTTGTACAGGTAAGGTACTGCTGATTCCATATAGCTACAGTGGATATGAAGTGTACACACCCCTGTTACAATGCATGGTACTTGTGCAATTGGAACATG
Organism: Protopterus annectens; assembly: GCF_019279795.1. Classification (NCBI taxonomy): domain Eukaryota; kingdom Metazoa; phylum Chordata; order Ceratodontiformes; family Protopteridae; genus Protopterus; species Protopterus annectens. Next base: position 563,570,355 of record NC_056744.1, on the reverse strand, counting down.
ACCCCACAAAAGCACATGTCAACACAATCCCCACCTGTGATGTGTCCTATAGCCTGCTCAGTTCAGTAGGAAACATAACAACCTGTCCTTTGGAAACCTATGGGAATTAATACTCAGTAGAGTAAGCCAGTTGAATGTGTGTGCACACCCTTACACTAATATGTTGTGTAAACACCTGCTGAGATGATTACAGCATCCATTTGTCTTGGTTTGTACTCTAACATCATAGCACATCTTCACTTGGCAATGGTTGCTCACCTTCCATGAAATAGCTTTGTTTCTTTTTCAAAAGAATTGTACAGGTTATGGGTCACATTTGAGGTGAGAAAGTTTTGACATGACTTTCTGTGGCCTCATTGGCATACAGCACACAGACCTGGCATTCCAACATGGGTATGTACACTTTGATATCCAGTGTACATGGGTGTAGATATAGCTGTTAGTGGTAGGCATGGACAATGGGTCATAAGACAGTTGTACACTTCTCTGATTACTACATGATAAGCATGTCTAATGTAGTACTCATATCAGTGTCATGGCAATGCAACAATCACTAGCAGTACACATTTTATTTTGTATGCAGTGACAGTGATATTACACACATGTGCAACATGCACATCCTATTTTCCGGACTGCTTGTGACCCATGTTATTACTTCTGTGCTTTCAGTTGAATATACGCATACATACACATGCTCGGGATACCTGGTATACATTTGTGTTCTATATCAGTATGGCACACTGTATTTACAGTCTTGCAGCTCAATTATAGTCTCGACCTGTTATACCAGGACCTCTGGTCATTGGTCCACATCACTGCGTGACAAAATAGGAAAGTCAATTTTGATAAAGTATTACTATAGCTGCCATAACACAAGTATATGTGCAAGTGACTACAGATATTTGTCAGAACTGTGAACATTGTCCAGAACACTGTACAGTTGAATGTTATTAATTCAATATATCACATGCAGTTTAACACACACATCTGCAACAGTGCTTTACTATGCCCATGCCCTATATAGGTATCCTAGATTTACAATACAAACATGTATAATACTCATAATTACTGGTAACATATGGATATGGGCTGGCCTAGCAGTGGCACAGATGTGACTGTTTGACAGACACTCTAGTGGTTGCCATATGTGAGCTGTCCTTTCCCAGGGTGTGTAATGTTCCTCAGCTGTGACCCAACCTATCCACCTCTTAGAGCATCACATGTAGACAAAGCCTAACATTAGTGAAGGATATATAGGGACAGATCGTAGATATGCCTTTACAAACCTATGAAGTTTGTAGCATGATACATTTCGCGTTACCATGACTGTTCTGAAGGTGGTGGGGTCTGAAACTCATATGTTTGTCATGACTTAATTATTTCCATCTCCATCTATTTGCCAGACTAATATAGATATTTGGAGGAACAGAACAAACACTATGATGGCTAAATATTGACATTCTGTGAAGATCTGGACAGTTGGCAGGTATGGACCACTGCAGACAGAGCCAGCTGCTATGTCCATAGCATTTGTTCAGCAGGACATCATTACAGCAAGTATTGATGGCACATATACATCTTTCATAATCATCTATCCCATTATTACAGACCAAGTACTACATTCAAATATATGCTTACATGTTTCACATACCTGGTTTATCTTCAGGTTCCTTCTGTGTAGAGGGTGTATTCTTGTTTCTTATTTCTTATTTTGAGGTTTTGTTTGTGTTTTTTTTTTTTTGGTGTCTCTCTCTCTCTCTCCCCACTACTGGGATCAAGCTTGTTTGAATAGGCTAAAACATGGCTTTTGTAGGTGCTGCTCATGTTTAGGTGATGGCCTCTGCACCAATTGCTGTTCCACACTTGCTAATTGCATGCAGGAAGCTGTGTAGTTCTTCCAATAGCCAATGTCATAGAAACCCACTACTATAAATAACTTCATCATGTGGGTGTTGTCCCTTTACTTTACCTGTATGGAAGACATCCTTCATGTGTGGGAGCCACAGTGTTACAGACAGCAGGTAAGAATACCTCTTACAACAGGACTTGTGGACACAGGCCAACTACATGTTTGTATAAGGCTACAGACCAAGGGACAGTGTGTGAGTATTGCTGTTATATGGCTTGAATACTGCTAGTTTTACAGGGTTTGTGTGTACATGCTAGTTTTGCATGAAATGCCGCCTGTCTGCATAGCTCTCAACTGTGGGCCTATCCACATGATGGCCAGAGGATTGGCTATTATGTTTTGTCTGTTCCCCACACAGGTCTTGTCCCTGATGTATCAGCGACATTCTCTCCGTTGATTGCTATCAGTACATGGCAACATCCATTTATGTTTCTGACTTTATATTCGAGTAAGGTTATGGTGCAACCAATCCTGTAACAGCAGCAACTTTCACAGTGTATAACAGCAATATTTAAAATATGGCTCTGTGTTTCAGCCTCTGACCTCCACTTATATTCCAGGCTTTGCCCAGATGTCATGCAGTAAGAGGTTGATAGGTAATGGTATATCATTATTTAGTGCTGAAATTCCTGCTATCATTCCAGTAATGTTGTGGACTCCAACACACGTTGTAGGGTAGCGTCCATATATACGGGGGCTACAGCTGGACAAAACATGTGTGACCCTGAACAGTCTGGAGGTCAGTGTATAGAGAACACTGTTATATGCCCTTGAGACATTTTAAGGGGGAGGGGTATTAAATGTTTTTAACCTAGGCTGTTACAACATGTGAGGAACATCAGTAATAAGAAACATAAAGGTATATGGCTGTACATTTTTATACATTTCACCTTAGGAACAGTGGTGGGCTAGAGCTTACTGTCTTGCACACAGTTCTGTTTGTCAGTGTGATAGTGATATTTTAAGTTAAGCATTGTTATGTATACATTTACATTGTGACAATTGATACATTTCCCCCTAGGGGGTTGACTGCAGAGTGTAATTAGAGGCTGTTGAAATATATCCGTAATTAAGTGTTGCCAGATTCTTGTCTTCAAGGCAAGTGTGTTTTTTTACTGTTTTATTACTTGAAGGATTTAGCTTAGACAGCAAAGTATGTAATGTTTTGCAGAGTACTGTATCATAAGTTTTCTTTGAGAGTTGCATTAATCACTTATATATTTCAAACACCTAAATGCTATAAGAAAGGGCATAAACAAATGAAATAGTACACAAATAAACATTTATATGTATGCAAATTGGGTGGTGTCATGTCCTTTGCATTGTGTGTAGGTATTTGTTTCATGCAATAATTCTCATTTGTAGGAAAGAATCAGACAGTGGCCATTTGAAAAGGTGGCAACAGTAGGAATAATGGCTGTTTGATATTTGTGCACCCTCTATATATACTCTCTCTCTCTCTCTCTCTATATATATATATATATATATATATATATATATTTAAATATATATATATATATATATATATATATATATATATATATATATATATATATATGTGTGTGTGTGTATGTATCATTATAAAGTTTAGTGCTTCCACATTGTACATTCCCTATGGTAGACTGACTGTTCTGCATGATATGTTAGAGAAATCATCCCAACATCTTACAGCTCATATGGCTTAGTGGTAACTTGTTGTGCCTCTGTTGTGCAGGGTCCTGTGTTCAAGACTTGGAAGGGATGTTTATTTTGTTGCAAGGCAGAACATTTCAGTTGTGGTAGAAGGGACAATGGCAATCCTATTTTGGGCCCCTTCACCCCCATTTACAGTGCCTTTGGTCAGATGTTTTGCATTGGGAGGTTCAGAGTGTGGATCCGATGCCCATACATATATATATATATATATATATATATATATATATATATATATATATATGTGTGTACATTTTCCCTACTGTTGAATGGCTATGCTGCATGATATGTTTGAGAAAACATCATTCATGCCTACAGCTCAGGTGGCTTAGTGGTAACTTGCTGTGGCTATGATGTGCAGGGTTCTGCGTTTGAGACTTGCAAGGGCTGATTATTTTCTTGCTGGGCGGAACAAGGTCTGTTGGATACCGAGTGATTAAGGCACTTTTAAGCAGTTGTAAGCGGGTTTCCATGAGTTTGTGCAGTGGTAAGCAGTACTAATTTCCGGTTAAATATGCTTACAGACAGTTAGCTTTAAAAGTGCTTAATCCGTGTAGGCATTCCTTAGTGCCATGCAAGCAGGCTTAATCCCGCTTACTACTGCTTAAAAGTGCTTACTCCCACTTACCACTGCTTTAATTTCTTTAAAAAAAAAAGAAAAAAGGGGTGATAGGAAAGTGGTGAAAAGGGGGGCACAAAGAGGTAAAGACAATAGGGAAAGTAGTTAGAGATGTGCAGGATGGGTGCAGGGAAGGTCCATAGATGTTCATTTCTTCTGTAGCAACAGCTGTGTATGTATACTGAATTTGGAGGTATATTTGGACACTCAAACCTCTGAGAGAGGAAACCTCAGAGAGGGGTGAGGACAACAATAATGTGTTGTGAAGCCAATTAGACCAGATTACATGTGTCCAGTGGGCACATGTATGAAATGGACAGCTATGTATGGGGTGAAATTATTTTTGGAAACGGATTGCCCTTTTTTTTAAGGTGAGAGTGGAATGTTGGGGAAGGATAGAAGGTATATTTGTGGAGGTAGGTTGGGTAGGAAGACAGACAGGACAGCATACAGGGGTGGGTATATGACATGTGGGGGGTAAACACCTTGGATGGGGAGGGGGGTTTGGAAATCGGAAGCCCATGAGCCCCCAAATGGAAACAGTGGGACTGAGGTCCCCATCCATGGGCAGTCACCAATGCACCTTTACGGCCCCAAAGGTGGCTGTGCTGGCAGCAGTCACCAATGCACCTTCACGGCCCCAAAGGTGGCTGTGCTGGCAGCTAAGCAGGAGGGGCAGGCTGACTCTCTAATTGCACCACTCAGCCCTCAAGCTGGCATAACAGATCTCTAAACTCCTTTTGGAGCTCACTATGCACCAAACACCAGAGCTGGCTTTGGGTGCCCACTCCCGGGGGGACGAGCCCCATCCCCTGAGGCGGTTCCACCCGAAGGTGGTGCAGAACCAGCAGATGAGGAGGTCCTGAGGTGCTGGGGCCTGGTGCCATTGCCAGATGAGGTGGGAGAGGTGGATCTGCTGGGACTGGCCTTCCCAAATGTGCTATGTTGTTACAGTTTTAGAACATATGTGAGTTAGTAATAGTCAACACAATCCAGGATTAGTTATAACAGCATGCATAGATATTCCCATTAACCCAAAACAACAGATTTGGAACAGTTGCATAGCAAACAGAACACATGCATATATGGAACCACAGTGGCCATTACAATGGCATGCAGGTTATATTGATAGCAACAGGCTACTAATGATAGTATTTCAACATAGAAAATTGATAGAAACACATTTCAATATTTCTTGATCAATAGGGCATATGTCTCAACAGTAGGTTTGGTGTAAAACATACCTATTGATTGTGTTTAGATTATTCTTGCATATATGGTGGGGGGTGTCAATAACTTGGATATCCTTACAGTATTCACAACTTTAATGATCATTGCTCTAATCATTACTCTACAGGTATTATTACAATACCCTATGGCCTTGGTTTGGGCAGTGGTATGTTTGTACACAGTGTATACTTCAATTGTCTTATAGCTACATTCTATTTCTCTTACCTGGTAGACTTGTGGAGGGAATGTCTAACACTACCTGACTGTTTCCACACATATTCCCACATTCCTGTGTATATGCATACAGCGTAACATGGCTGCGTGTGCTAAAAATATGACAATTTGTGTTTCATCAAAGTCAGCTATTGAGAAAGTACTGTCTCTTTCTTCAGTGTTTTCTGCCTAAGTCTCTCCTGGTTTTACAATCTGAAGTTGTAATTACACCATTCTTATACAGACATTCCTAGACATATTTTTTTGTAGCACAATGTGAGAAACAGTTGACACAACAGTACTATTCCCATACCAGATCTTGGTGAATGCAACATGTGAGGCCATACAATACCAGAGTAAACACAACCAGTCCAGGATTTAGAACTTTATTACCAGGCAGTTACACTTTTATTTAAATATGTCTATATGGGACTATTACTGTCATATTGTCTTGTTTATTCAGTACAAACCATAGACATTGTTATAGTGCCAGGTGACATTTTACACCTTTATATTTATTTGGTATGACTACTACATGCAGGATTGATACTCACCAGACTCGCAACGCAACCTTTGCAACCTGCTGGCATGGGCTTCTGGATCACAGCCCACTTAGCTGCAGCTGTAATGAAACTAGAGAAACATTTATGCATACCTATCCATCACATACACAGGCTGGACTTTGGTAAACAGTTATTGCTATGAATACTTGCACACTGCTGGGACATCTCCCCTGTCTCTTGCTTCTTGGACCCACTGATCCAAGGGCCCCCTCTTCCTCCAATTCAGGTCGGCATAGTGATGTTGGACCTGCTCACCAGTCTGAGGGATACCAGTGGCACTGGTGAGATCATGGGTGAGACTTTCCCTGGCTTCTGCTTTACATTGGGAGCCCTGGTAGTGGTCCTGCAGCAGTCTCATATGTTTTTTTTTACCAGGTGTCCTACTATGACCTTGGACTCCTGTATGCCCCAGTGCTGCACCCAGAAGCTCATGCCCTCTCCAACACCTGCCATACTGCCTACAGTGGAGAGCTACAACTAGTTATGAGCTGTATTCCTGCCTGCGGGGTTTAAATATGGCTGATTTCTCACCCTTTGCCATGATTGGATGGTTTAGAAAATGCTGAGTTAAGCTAAGCTGCGGGCAAACCTGCTTAGCTAAAGTTGGCAGTGCTTAAAGGGGCAGGTTCAGCATTGCTTACCAATGGGCAAATCCACTTAGCTGGGCTATCCATTGCTTAGTATTCATATGTACACAATGCTTACACCCGGTCAACATAGCTGTGCAATGCCTAGCATTGCTTATGTTTTATTATATTGGTCTACCACCTTTATGGGATTGATTCATCATGCATTACATAATATAGATTTATTTACCTTCCCCTGACATCCCCCAATGTGCTGTGATTAATTTATTCTTGTGTGACTATACTGTATGGGGCATTTGTGTTTATATGGGGGTTTCGCTACTTTATTACAGTGACACCTCACATCTGGGCCTAATACACTACTCTGGTTGAGAAAAATCAGTTACTTACATAAATATGCAAAAATTTAAATTTTAATGTTTACACATACAAAATGGAAATGTCTTTGGTGAGGTTCAAACTGTGAATGATTACATGTAAGGCATACACTCTAACCACTACACTACTGCACTTATGCTTATGTTGAATGTATATTGCTTTTTAACTTATGCCGTTTCAGCTGGGCTAAGCATAGCTAAGCAATGGGCACACCAGTGCAGCTATGTAAACTTTATTGCATATATAAAAAAAAATGTATTTGTTGTGTTTTTTTATTAGTACCTTTCAGAATATCCATGCTAATGCTGAACCTGTTCTATCAAATTTCTGCTTTTTGGGATGATTGTCCCTTATGGCTTTGTCCGCATTCCTTACTCTGACGGGTTGGGATGTGTTGGCTATGTGCTTATGCTAAATCTGTTATTCTATCAATGTTTGGCTTGGTAGGGACAATTCTCTGTTATGGCTTTGTCCAGACTTCTTACCCTGATGGGTTGTGGGTGTTACAAGCGTTCTCGCTGATTTTAAATTGCCAAATGGCACTTCTGGAGTGCAGGGGGCATGTGTATTGTGAGAGCTCTGCTCTCAGACACCCCCGTACATGAAACCATGTCCATTTTACAGCATGACAATGCGCCTTCATACATATGCATGGCACGCTGCAGTGCTGAACAGAAACTGTCCCCTGTCATGCAGGCATAAATTATTCCTGTGGCTGCTTGCTGAATCCGGGGGCAAATGTTGAAAGAAAAAAAAACAAAACTCATAATGGAAGCAGATAAATTGCCTGATTAAATTGATTATTTGTCTATTAATTTATATTTTGCAAGACAAATACACCAGAGTAAAATGAACTGCAACTGTCAGACTTTAGTCACAATTATTTAGTTTAACAGCTTAAGCAGATATGCATAAGAATATGCAAAGGAGGGACCCAAAACCACTCCTGACCAAAAACAAAAGTATTATTCTACACACACACACACACACACACACACACACACACACACACACACACACTTACAAACTATTCATAAATGTGGTAACTATTTTCAAGGGTTCACTACCATGCTAGATTCTATGCTACCTGATAGTAAAGATCTTTCAGAAAAAAATGACTGGAGTTCTAAGATTCAGAATCTTTTAAGGTAATTCTGCCAAGCAGCCATAATGGATCTACCATTATCAAAATCCTTGAAAATCATTTGCAAGACAATAAAAAGATAGTGCTTGAAGGCATTCCAAATCCTTTCACAAAAGTATGCTTTTCAAAAAGGAAACCTAACCTCACACCTCTTACCCATAAAACATTAAGATCTTTTTGGTCTCAATATAAGCCTTTTATCTACCACCTTATATGTATTATAATACATTCTCTAAACATATTCAAATAATATTTACTATTTATTAAAACAGTATTTTACCATTATCAGATGGTTACGTTACCAATTTCCAACACGTCTTCAAATGTTAAATAAATGCTAACTGTCTTTTTTTAAATTATATTGCAAAGTCAATTTCTGTATAAAATAATGTTCATATATTCATCTTCAGAATTAATCATGCATGAAAATATTTTTGAATGGAAGAACAAATTTATTGCTCTAATGAATACAATTAGAATTTAAAATACACAAACAAGTCATACACCTAATGACAAGACAAAAGCTATTCATCACATATGGTCCTACAAAATATTTAAGCCTTTAAAAAAACTATAACAATTCTTAATGGGATATTATCAATCCTCACCATTAAAAAGTACATAAGATGCAGTCATGGTGCAATTTAATTCCAACTTTGGTATGCAAAGATTAGGCAGATCAGTAAGTACAATTTTTCATCTCATTTGAAGTACTTCCATTTCAACATCTGACAAACATATGCTAGAAAGATTAATAGCATTGTTATTTTTATTTATTGCTTTCTTGTGCTGCTTGAAATATGTTTCCAGTTTGCCATGGCCATGCGATATTAATGAAGATGTCACAATTAAGACAGATCACTCCTGAGAACCTAACAGCTATAATATAATTTGCATGAATTTGACTAAAATTAGATAATGGGTGTTTATATACATTCAGCACCATAAACAGCCTTCATTAGACTCTTCATTTTGTTGTCACAGATCTTCCCAATTCATCCTCTAAATCTTCCCATATCTGAAATTTCACTTGACCTACCAGCTTCCCCACTATCCTCTTCCTAGCTGTCCAAATGAGTCTAAATAAAACACTTGGTTTCTAAACTGAATTTTCATGATGTCATGTGACTCGAGTAGGACCTTTAGGGATTGTTTTTTAATATATCCTAACACCTTCTCACTTTTCACAAAGTTTCTCAACCAATTCGCATTCAGTAGGAAATTCCTCATACTCACATCATCATCGCTCTCCATGTATCTTGCTTCTCATAATCCAAGTCATTCCCAAAGTCACATAGATCCTTTTTCTTCCCTGAAAGACATTGCCATTTATTACAAATCCACAGACGTTAGCCAGTTCATTTTAATAATCTCCAGATGCCCTTATGTCATACATTAGCATAGCCCATGTGCCATTATTTTCTGGTAATATTTAGTATTAAACAAAACAGAATGTGTCTTGTCTTACAATTTACAAATTATTTTGTCGTACTACATTAACTTCATATTCACTGCTGAGTAAATTTTTATTTACTATAGCAAGAGCGCTAAACCTTTTTTCTCCTCTTCACTCATACAGACATCATCCTGCTCTTAAAGTAAAATATATTTGATTGCAGCTTTGTCTTAAATGGCCCTTCACTTTAATTTCAAAGCCAGATCATTTTTCTTCTTGAGATAATCCAGTTGTTTTAAACATTGTTAGACTGCACAGTATCTAAGCTATACATAAAAAGTAAACTAACTATTTACAAACAGAACTCATTATTTGAATGTCCTTCCTTCCTTTATCTCCTTCATGTGATGTGTCACAGTTATATTGAATGTCTATGGCTGCTCTTCAGTCGTCTCCATAAGAGGGGTTAATTAAGACAACATTGCTGGTTTTGTTATCTTAAAGCAGTGTTTAGTTTTACCATAATAAGTTCAAGTCCACTTTATTTCCCCTACATATTAGGTCAAACCAGTTCTGATACTTGTTGCTATTCCACACATCATCATTCTTTTCCAAGAGGACTACACATTCAAGGATACTTTGTCTCTCACAGTAAGAAAGGAAGTAAGGGTAAATACCCAAACATACCTTCGCAAAAGCATTTAATTACCCACAAAAAAATCAGTCTGCTGTCAGTACAGTCCTGCTCCATTCCAATGCCTGGGTACAGGTTATCTGCCCTTTTATAGCACTCTTTTAACCCATAGACTTGGTGAGAATTTATTCCTGCATATTTCACCAGTTTTAAAATTGCAAGTCATAATCATAACAGTCTCCACTACTTTTGCTCTAACATCAACTACGTTCCAGAGTGAAAAAAAAAAGAAAAAGGTTCCCACTTACCACCTGAAACGCTATGGTAGTAGTCCCACTTGGTCACTAAACAGTAACATTCTTAAAAAAGAAGATGTTCTGCAGGAAATTAATGATTATCTGAAACAATTTGATGCATAATCTTCTTTATCCACCATCTCCTTAGATATCCAATGGGCTACGACCAAAGCGGTCATCAGAGGAATATTCATACAAAAATCATCTTATTATAAAAAAAAGAGAAATTGTACATCAATAACCTCAACAATGAGCAAAAAATGACTGATGCACAATTACAGAAGGATTTTTCTCCTGAACTGGAAAAGAAACTACATGAAATACAAAAAAACATAATCTTTTCACTTACAAAATCAATCCTTGGTAGAACTCAAACTCCCCACAGATATTCGTAATGGGCCCAAACCCCCTCCAGAACACTAGCTAGACTCATAAACATCAAAGAGGGACCAAACTATATTAATGAAATAAAATACAAAGGGAAAATCTTATACAGTAATGAAGATATTGTTAATTATTTTGTAAATATCTTCACTGAAATCTATAATCCCAAAAACCAGACCCCAAATGAAATGCACAAAAAATTCCTAAATGAGCTATCTGTTCCAAAATTATCCTCCACACAGCACCCTTCTAAACAGCCCCATAACACTGAATGAAATAATGCTAGGTATTAAAAAACATAAACCAAATAAGGCGCCAGGTCCTGATGATTTTACAGGAGAATTTTATAAAACTTTTAGTCGTCACCTTTCTAAAACTCTCCTTGCCATGTATAATTATATCATCTCTAAAGGGATTACTGATGAGTATATGAACAATTCGAAAACAATATTCATTCCAAAACCGAACTCTGACAAGTCCAACCCTCTCTGCTATAGGCCCATTGCCCTTATTAACGTTGACATCAAAATCTTATCTACCATTTTCGCTAATAGAATTCAGAAAGTTATAGCTACAATAATTTCTTCTGAACAGTTGGGATTTATGAAACAAAGGCAGCTGTGTGACAATACTCTTACCTTAAACACATTAATGCTGTTTCTAAAAAATGATAACCACCCACATTATGCACTCATGCTAGATGCTACCAAAGCCTTTGATAACGTTGATCTAAACTTCCTTTACCTAACCATGAAATTCTTTAACTTTCCCGATCTTATCAACACTATTAAGATGCTTTATAACAATGCCTGTACTTCCCTGTATATAAATAAAACTTTATCACTCCCTATTAAAATTACCAATGGCACAAGGCAGGGCTGCCCACTCTCACCTTATCTTTTCAATTTATATCTCGAACCTTTCCTTCTCTGGATTAACCAAAAGACTTATCACCATATCCCAAAAGTCTTTAACATTTATTTAAATGATTATGCATTTGCAGATGACCTAAACATCTATTTTGAGCTTCCGAACACCGATCTTCATAAAATTCGAAATTCTATTAATATTTTGCTGAGGCTGCTAATTATAAATTAAACCCTGAAAAATCATCTATTTTTCCATTAAACCCTGCAAACCATTTAGAATATTACTTCCCCCTGTCTGACATTCCTCTCAAATATACACTCAAATACCTAGGAATGCATTTCACACACCCTCACCAAGAACTAATAAAAGCAAACCTATATAGAGTCTGGGATCAGATAAATAATGATCTAACTAGATGGAAAAACATCAATCTTTCTTTGCTATCAAAATCCGCTATCATTAAAATGAATATTTTACCTAGAATCCTTTTTCATCTTAACTCCATCTTCTTAAATGTTCTGAAAATTTTTTTCAGAAAAATGGAATCCACAATCTCAAAGTTTTTATGGTTCCATAAATCAACCAGAATATCATACAGGAAACTAATTACCCCAAATACCAAAGGCAGTTTAAGTCTCACGGATTTTAATTTATATTACCATATCATTAATGCTAGCCGTCTAATTCAAATAGCCTGCTATGATCCCTCTGCTGAATCTTGGTACCCAACCTGGATCAAAATCTGGTGCAACTATAAATATTCATTAAAATTCAATCTATATGCTGTCCCTTTTCTAGCACCTGATGGTGACTACAAGTTCAAGATCTTGCCTACACTAAAGAACAAAATTTGCATCTTTCAAACTCTGATGACCTCCTTAAATTTACACAATACTGTTCCCATTCTCCAACCTATTCACCTAAACCCTAACTTAAAAATCAGTAATAAAATGATCGATCTAACAAACTTCCCTATTATTAAGAAAGCCATAGTTTAGCACTTTTATATCTCTAAAAATGTTGCCGAGGTCAAAGCCTTATTTGGTGCTCCTAACAAATATGATCCTATCTTAAGACAAATTAGCTCACTTATAAAACAAAAATTCTCTTGCTATAGAGTGAAGGAGCAAAACATTACAGTATCACACTCTATCATTAAATCACTTTCCCTACGGAACAAAACGATTTTGTATACCTATAAACTTGTGTCAAGCATTAAGTATAATCATTCGCTTCTATTTTCCAAATATTGGGACGGTATACAAGGAGAAATCTCTATGGAGTCTAAGTGTGAAGCAATCAATAATACCCAGAATCTAACCCCATTCAAAAACCTAATTTACACTCAAATTATGATAAACAACAATTCCTACTATACCCCAGCAGTGTTACTGACATTCGGATACAATAAAAACCTAACCTGTCTGTTCTGTTCCCTCCCACATGTAGATATACTTCACATCTTTTGGAGCTGTAAGAATATTTACAAACTTTGGTGTTCTCTCAGAACTCAGGTGGAAAAAATGGGATATGAAAAAAACATTTTCTTGGCAAACCATGATTCTAAATATAATTCCTAAATCTCTTAAGGGTAATTAATGCGGAATAAGAATCAAAGAGGAAGAAGTATGACAGTTAAGAATAGAAGATAGGGACTAAATATTGAAAGAACAAGTGAATGGATAATATAATGACATTTCTTTTAAACAAAAAAAAACATGAATTAATGTAAAAACAGTCATAAATTCATGTAAAAACTGCAAAAATGTTTTTCATTTTTATGTTATGGTTGCAGTTGAATTTGTATTTATACTAAAGAAACAGTTTACATGTTGGTACCCAATGGTGGATTCAGAACTGTATTGTAATTAAAACCTTTTATTATTATAAGATTAGGTTGTTTTATTAGTTATGATAAAGGTGAAGAAAAGGGATAGTTTAATTTTCTTGTAAATAACTAGAAAAGGATATGTGTTTATTTTTTTGATGGAGGAAGAAGGGAAATTAAGTTTTTCGAACTTCACAGCACATTTACCAAGCACCTGACTCTTCATCTTTGACCTACACAACCATTCCAAAGAGATAGGCTCCACCTTCAAATACCTAGCACTGTGGCTTGATCATTCACTAAGCTTGAATTTCCACATAGACAAAGCGAGAGCCAAAATAAACTCCCTCCTCTTCTGGGCTGAAAAGATCTACTCCTTTCTTTCCCAACCAAACAGAGCAGCCATTGGCTAAGGAGTTCTTCTTTCTCAACTTGAATATGGGCTCCCAATTTTTTGCTTCTGCCTCCAAGAAATAAATATTGTCACACTCCAGACCATCTCTAAACATATCTGCTGATTCATTTTAATCTCTCCTGTCTGCAAGCATGACTGTCTCACCCTAAAATCCAAATGGCTACCCATAAATCAAAGATCTAACCTACTCTTATGATCCTGACTCTAGAAACTACTCCATACATTTACTCCCCTTGCAGCTAGACTTCAAGAAAAAAACTCCTGACACAACCCAAGACACTACTCACAAGCCACACCAACTCTCGTCACCCCTAGAACCAAACTCCATGGCACTGCACATGCTTTGTCCTCTCAGCCACCTACTCTTTCGCAGTTCTCCCCATCAGCATTAAGGAAATCAACAATTCAAATTTAGAATGAAACTCAAAAAGCGCTTCTTTATCCACGCCAAATGCTACTGCTTCAACACAGGACATATCATCTAACCTATCTCCTTTCCAAGTTTCCTCTCCTCTCAAGATTCACTGAAGACTGACCCACTTCAGAAACTAAGGTATATATTGTATATTACACTCTGCTTGATTGTATATTGCACTGTGCTTGCTTACTAGAATATATTTGTTCAGTTATTTTCTGTGTAATTTAGCTGAACTACTCTGTTGTCAATTGCATTTCTGTATTTTTGGTTTGAGAAATATTTTGTATTTCACCCGGGCTGAGCCTGAAATTGGTCAGTAATGATCAGTGCACTACCCCGGTAAAGAAATATAAATAAGTTAACAAGGGGCAGTTGAAGCTGAAATTATATTTACACATAGATATGGATATTGATGTTGAATGGTCATAGTTTTGAGTATTCAACACCCGAACACAGTAGTTTAGTTGTACTTAAGAAACCAATGAAGAAAAATGGATGAAATATGGATATTTTTATTTTATGCATAGTTTAGTAAGATAATGAGAAACAGATAATGTGTTAACTAACCTTTTTCTTTTGCAGCACTGATGAAGGTAGATTGTTGATATTTAGAAAAGAAGTAATTTCTGACTAAGTAGATAGAGGACAGATGTTAGGGGGTTGTTCTCCATTTAGTAGGACAGCATCATGACTATGAGGTGTTTACCATTATGCCAATCCCCTACGTAAAAAAGAGAAAGAAAAAAAATGAGGGTGGGGAAAGGTGGTGAAGGATTAGAATATTAAGGAGAATGTGTACTGGAATGGTGAGGAAAACATAAATATGTTATAGGCATTAGCAATGAGTGACAATACTAGTCTATGCTGTAAAGAATGACTAAATCATGGCTTTTGGAAAATAGTGGAGAGTGAATAACAGCTGTGAATTAGATGATGAAATAATAAGGCAGGACTAGGTGAGGGCTACCAGGTAGTCATCATTAATGTTAGCTCACAGGGCTGAGCATTTTTCCTGTGGTGGTTTTTTTTTAGGTAGAGCTTATATCTCCACCCAAGAGTGTAAAGGTATTAGCATCACTGCGATGGGATATACAAACTTGAGGGGGAAGCATTTAGGTTAGCCATTTGGAATGTTAAAGACATGTCAAATTCTGTCAAGGGGGAGGGGAATTATTAAATTAATTATAGAGAAGTTATGCATGACATTATTGAAGAAAATAAAGCTATTGAACATGCAAAGAAGGATTTTAAGTTGTTAGATATTAAGTTGCAAGGAGTGAAGGGAAGATTGGTAGAATTTTTGTGTTAAGAGTGCATAAGTGTATATATGAAAGAAAAAGAAGTTTAGAAAGGACTCTGATGAAAGATAATTTTTTAGAAGGTGGGAGTGTTGAGAATAAAGAAATAGCATTAGCAGTACTGTAGGGATGACATGAGAACAGAATAAAGATAATTGTGCAGTGTAAAGGCACTGTTACAATGCATGGTACTTGTGCAATTGGAACATGACCCCACAAAAGCACATGTCAACACAATCCCCACCTGTGATGTGTCCTATAGCCTGCTCAGTTCAGTAGGAAACATAACAACCTGTCCTTTGGAAACATATGGGAATTAATACTCAGTAGAGTAAGCCAGTTGAATGTGTGTGCACACCCTTACACTAATATGTTGTGTAAACACCTGCTGAGATGATTACAGCATCCATTTGTCTTGGTTTGTACTCTAACATCATAGCACATCTTCACTTGGCAATGGTTGCTCACCTTCCATGAAATAGCTTTGTTTCTTTTTCAAAAGAATTGTACAGGTTATGGGTCACATTTGAGGTGAGAAAAGTTTTGACATGACTTTCTGTGGCCTCATTGGCATACAGCACACAGACCTGGCATTCCAACATGGGTATGTACACTTTGATATCCAGTGTACATGGGTGTAGATATAGCTGTTAGTGGTAGGCATGGACAATGGGTCATAAGACAGTTGTACACTTCTCTGATTACTACATGATAAGCATGTCTAATGTAGTACTCATATCAGTGTCATGGCAATGCAACAATCACTAGCAGTACACATTTTATTTTGTATGCAGTGACAGTGATATTACACACATGTGCAACATGCACATCCTATTTTCCGGACTGCTTGTGACCCATGTTATTACTTCTGTGCTTTCAGTTGAATATACGCATACATACACATGCTCGGGGATACCTGGTATACATTTGTGTTCTATATCAGTATGGCACACTGTATTTACAGTCTTGCAGCTCAATTATACGTCTCAACCTGTTATACCAGGACCTCTGGTCATTGGTCCACATCACTGCGTGACAAAATAGGAAAGTCAATTTTGATAAAGTATTACTATAGCTGCCATAACACAAGTATATGTGCAAGTGACTACAGATATTTGTCAGAACTGTGAACATTGTCCAGAACACTGTACAGTTGAATGTTATTAATTCAATATATCACATGCAGTTTAACACACACATCTGCAACAGTGCTTTACTATGCCCATGCCCTATATAGGTATCCTAGATTTACAATACAAACATGTATAATACTCATAATTACTGGTAACATATGGATATGGGCTGGCCTAGCAGTGGCACAGATGTGACTGTTTGACAGACACTCTAGTGGTTGCCATATGTGAGCTGTCCTTTCCCAGGGTGTGTAATGTTCCTCAGCTGTGACCCAACCTATCCACCTCTTAGAGCATCACATGTAGACAAAGCCTAACATTAGTGAAGGATATATAGGGACAGATCGTAGATATGCCTTTTACAAACCTATGAAGTTTGTAGCATGATACATTTCGCGTTACCATGACTGTTCTGAAGGTGGTGGGGTCTGAAACTCATATGTTTGTCATGACTTAATTATTTCCATCTCCATCTATTTGCCAGACTAATATAGATATTTGGAGGAACAGAACAAACACTATGATGGCTAAATATTGACATTCTGTGAAGATCTGGACAGTTGGCAGGTATGGACCACTGCAGACAGAGCCAGCTGCTATGTCCATAGCATTTGTTCAGCAGGACATCATTACAGCAAGTATTGATGGCACATATACATCTTTCATAATCATCTATCCCATTATTACAGACCAAGTACTACATTCAAATATATGCTTACATGTCTCACATACCTGGTTTATCTTCAGGTTCCTTCTGTGTACAGGTTGTATTCTTGTTTCTTATTTCTTATTTTGAGGTTTTGTTTGTGGTTTTTTTTGGTGTCTCTATTTCTCTCTCCCCACTACTGGAATCGAGATTGTTTGAATAAGTTGAAGCATGGCTTTTGTAGGTGCTGCTCATGTTTAGGTGATGGCCTCTGCACCAATTGCTGTTCCACACTTGCTAATTGCATGCAGGAAGCTGTGTAGTTCTTCCAATAGCCAATGTCATAGAAACCCACTACTATAAATAACTTCATCATGTGGGTGTTGTCCCTTTACTTTACCTGTATGGAAGACATCCTTCATGTGTGGGAGCCACAGTGTTACAGACAGCAGGTAAGAATACCTCTTACAACAGGACTTGTGGACACAGGCCAACTACATGTTTGTATAAGGCTACAGACCAAGGGACAGTGTGTGAGTATTGCTGTTATATGGCTTGAATACTGCTAGTTTTACAGGGTTTGTGTGTACATGCTAGTTTTGCATGAAATGCCGTCTGTCTGCATAGCTCTCAACTGTGGGCCTATCCACATGATGGCCAGAGGATTGGCTATTATGTTTTGTCTGTTCCCCACACAGGTCTTGTCCCTGATGTATCAGCGACATTCTCTCCGTTGATTGCTATCAGTACATGGCAACATCCATTTATGTTTCTGACTTTATATTCCGAGTAAGGTTATGGTGCAACCAATCCTGTAACAGCAGCAACTTTCACAGTGTATAACAGCAATATTTAAAATATGGCTCTGTGTTTCAGCCTCTGACCTCCACTTATATTCCAGGCTTTGCCCAGATGTCATGCAGTAAGAGGTTGATAGGTAATGGTATATCATTATTTAGTGCTGAAATTCCTGCTATCATTCCAGTAATGTTGTGGACTCCAACACACGTTGTAGGGTAGCGTCCATATATACGGGGGCTACAGCTGGACAAAACATGTGTGACCCTGAACAGTCTGGAGGTCAGTGTATAGAGAACACTGTTATATGCCCTTGTGAGACATTTTAAGGGGGAGGGGTATTAAATGTTTTTAACCTAGGCTGTTACAACATGTGAGGAACATCAGTAATAAGAAACATAAAGGTATATGGCTGTACATTTTTATACATTTCACCTTAGGAACAGTGGTGGGCTAGAGCTTACTGTCTTGCACACAGTTCTGTTTGTCAGTGTGATAGTGATATTTTAAGTTAAGCATTGTTATGTATACATTTACATTGTGACAATTGATACATTTCCCCCTAGGGGGTTGACTGCAGAGTGTAATTAGAGGCTGTTGAAATATATCCGTAATTAAGTGTTGCCAGATTCTTGTCTTCAAGGCAAGTGTGTTTTTTTACTGTTTTATTACTTGAAGGATTTAGCTTAGACAGCAAAGTATGTAATGTTTTGCAGAGTACTGTATCATAAGTTTTCTTTGAGAGTTGCATTAATCACTTATATATTTCAAACACCTAAATGCTATAAGAAAGGGCATAAACAAATGAAATAGTACACAAATAAACATTTATATGTATGCAAATTGGGTGGTGTCATGTCCTTTGCATTGTGTGTAGGTATTTGTTTCATGCAATAATTCTCATTTGTAGGAAAGAGTCAGACAGTGGCCATTTGAAAAGGTGGCAACAGTAGGAATAATGGCTGTTTGATATTTGTGCACCCTCTATATATACTCTCTCTCTCGCTCTCTCTCTCTCTCTCTATATATATATATATATATATATATATATATATATATATATATATAAGTATTTAAATATATATATATATATATATATATATATATATATATATATATATATATGTGTGTGTGTGTATGTATCATTATAAAGTTTAGTGCTTCCACATTGTACATTCCCTATGGTAGACTGACTGTTCTGCATGATATGTTAGAGAAATCATCCCAACATCTTACAGCTCATATGGCTTAGTGGTAACTTGTTGTGCCTCTGTTGTGCAGGGTCCTGTGTTCAAGACTTGGAAGGGATGTTTATTTTGTTGCAAGGCAGAACATTTCAGTTGTGGTAGAAGGGACAATGGCAATCCTATTTTGGGCCCCTTCACCCCCATTTACAGTGCCTTTGGTCAGATGTTTTGCATTGAGAGGTTCAGAGTGTGGATCCGATGCCCATACATATATATATATATATATATATATATATATATATGTGTGTACATTTTCCCTACTGTTGAATGGCTATGCTGCATGATATGTTTGAGAAAACATCATTCATGCCTACAGCTCAGGTGGCTTAGTGGTAACTTGCTGTGGCTATGATGTGCAGGGTTCTGCGTTTGAGACTTGCAAGGGCTGATTATTTTCTTGCTGGGCGGAACAAGGTCTGTTGGATACCGAGTGATTAAGGCACTTTTAAGCAGTTGTAAGCGGGTTTCCATGAGTTTGTGCAGTGGTAAGCAGTACTAATTTCCGGTTAAATATGCTTACAGACAGTTAGCTTTAAAAGTGCTTAATCCGTGTAGGCATTCCTTAGTGCCATGCAAGCAGGCTTAATCCCGCTTACTACTACTTAAAAGTGCTTACTCCCACTTACCACTGCTTTAATTTCTTTAAAAAAAAAAAAGAAAAAAGGGGTGATAGGAAAGTGGTGAAAAAGGGGGCACAAAGAGGTAAAGACAATAGGGAAAGTAGTTAGAGATGTGCAGGATGGGTGCAGGGAAGGTCCATAGATGTTCATTTCTTCTGTAGCAACAGCTGTGTATGTATACTGAATTTGGAGGTATATTTGGACACTCAAACCTCTGAGAGAGGAAACCTCAGAGAGGGGTGAGGACAACAATAATGTGTTGTGAAGCCAATTAGACCAGATTACATGTGTCCAGTGGGCACGTGTATGAAATGGACAGCTATGTATGGGGTGAAATTATTTTTGGAAACGGATTGCCCTTTTCTTTAAGGTGAGAGTGGAATGTTGGGGAAGGATAGTAGGTATATTTGTGGAGGTAGGTTGGGTAGGAAGACAGACAGGACAGCATACAGGGGTGGGTATATGACATGTGGGGGGTAAACACCTTGGATGGGGAGGGGGGTTTGGAAATCGGAAGCCCATGAGCCCCCAAATGGAAACAGTGGGACTGAGGTCCCCATCCATGGGCAGTCTCCAATGCACCTTTACGGCCCCAAATGTGGCTGTGCTGGCAGCAGTCACCAATGCACCTTCACGGCCCCAAAGGTGGCTGTGCTGGCAGCTAAGCAGGAGGGGCAGGCTGACTCTCTAATTGCACCACTCAGCCCTCAAGCTGGCATAACAGATCTCTAAACTCCTTTTGGAGCTCACTATGCACCAAACACCAGAGCTGGCTTTGGGTGCCCACTCCCGGGACGAGCCCCATCCCCTGAGGCGGTTCCACCCGAAGGTGGTGCAGAACCAGCAGATGAGGAGGTCCTGAGGTGCTGGGGCCTGGTGCCATTGCCAGATGAGGTGGGAGAGGTGGATCTGCTGGGACTGGCCTTCCCAAATGTGCTATGTTGTTACAGTTTTAGAACATATGTGAGTTAGTAATAGTCAACACAATCCAGGATTAGTTATAACAGCATGCATAGATATTCCCATTAACCCAAAACAACAGATTTGGAACAGTTGCATAGCAAACAGAACACATGCATATATGGAACCACAGTGGCCATTACAATGGCATGCAGGTTATATTGATAGCAACAGGCTACTAATGATAGTATTTCAACATAGAAAATTGATAGAAACACATTTCAATATTTCTTGATCAATAGGGCATATGTTTCAACAGTAGGTTTGGTGTAAAACATACCTATTGATTGTGTTTAGATTATTCTTGCATATATGGTGGGGGGGTGTCAATAACTTGGATATCCTTACAGTATTCACAACTTTAATGATCATTGCTCTAATCATTACTCTACAGGTATTATTACAATACCCTATGGCCTTGGTTTGGGCAGTGGTATGTTTGTACACAGTGTATACTTCAATTGTCTTATAGCTACATTCTATTTCTCTTACCTGGTAGACTTGTGGAGGGAATGTCTAACACTACCTGACTGTTTCCACACATATTCCCACATTCCTGTGTATATGCATACAGCGTAACATGGCTGCGTGTGCTAAAAATATGACAATTTGTGTTTCATCAAAGTCAGCTATTGAGAAAGTACTGTCTCTTTCTTCAGTGTTTTCTGCCTAAGTCTCTCCTGGTTTTACAATCTGAAGTTGTAATTACACCATTCTTATACAGACATTCCTAGACATATTTTTTTGTAGCACAATGTGAGAAACAGTTGACACAACAGTACTATTCCCATACCAGATCTTGGTGAATGCAACATGTGAGGCCATACAATACCAGAGTAAACACAACCAGTCCAGGATTTAGAACTTTATTACCAGGCAGTTACACTTTTATTTAAATATGTCTATATGGGACTATTACTGTCATATTGTCTGGTTTATTCAGTACAAACCATACACATTTTTTATAGTGCCAGGTGACATTTTACACCTTTATATTTATTTGGTATGACTACTACATGCAGGATTGATACTCACCAGACTCGCAACGCAACCTTTGCAACCTGCTGGCATGGGCTTCTGGATCACAGCCCACTTAGCTGCAGCTGTAATGAAACTAGAGAAACATTTATGCATACCTATCCATCACATACACAGGCTGGACTTTGGTAAACAATTATTGCTATGAATACTTGCACACTGCTGGGACATCTCCCCTGTCTCTTGCTTCTTGGACCCACTGATCCAAGGGCCCCCTCTTCCTCCAATTCAGGTCGGCATAGTGATGTTGGACCTGCTCACCAGTCTGAGGGATACCAGTGGCACTGGTGAGATCATGGGTGAGACTTTCCCTGGCTTCTGCTTTACATTGGGAGCCCTGGTAGTGGTCCTGCAGCAGTCTCATATGTTTTTTTTTACCAGGTGTCCTACTATGACCTTGGACTCCTGTATGCCCCAGTGCTGCACCCAGAAGCTCATGCCCTCTCCAACACCTGCCATACTGCCTACAGTGGAGAGCTACAACTAGTTATGAGCTGTATTCCTGCCTGCGGGGTTTAAATATGGCTGATTTCTCACCCTTTGCCATGATTGGATGGTTTAGAAAATGCTGAGTTAAGCTAAGCTGCGGGCAAACCTGCTTAGCTAAAGTTGGCAGTGCTTAAAGGGGCAGGTTCAGCATTGCTTACCAATGGGCAAATCCACTTAGCTGGGCTATCCATTGCTTAGTATTCATATGTACACAATGCTTACACCCGGTCAACATAGCTGTGCAATGCCTAGCATTGCTTATGTTTTATTATATTGGTCTACCACCTTTATGGGATTGATTCATCATGCATTACATAATATAGATTTATTTACCTTCCCTGACATCCCCCAATGTGCTGTGATTAATTTATTCTTGTGTGACTATACTGTATGGGGCATTTGTGTTTATATGGGGGTTTCGCTACTTTATTACAGTGACACCTCACATCTGGGCCTAATACACTACTCTGGTTGAGAAAAATCAGTTACTTACATAAATATGCAAAAATTTAAATTTTAATGTTTACACATACAAAATGGAAATGGCTTTGGTGAGGTTCAAACTGTGAATGATTACATGTAAGGCATACACTCTAACCACTACACTACTGCACTTATGCTTATGTTGAATGTATATTGCTTTTTAACTTATGCCGTTTCAGCTGGGCTAAGCATAGCTCAGCAATGGGCACACCAGTGCAGCTATGTAAACTTTATTGCATATATAAAAAAAAATGTATTTGTTGTGTTTTTTTATTAGTACCTTTCAGAATATCCATGCTAATGCTGAACCTGTTCTATCAAATTTCTGCTTTTTGGGATGATTGTCCCTTATGGCTTTGTCCGCATTCCTTACTCTGATGGGTTGGGATGTGTTGGCTATGTGCTTATGCTAAATCTGTTATTCTATCAATGTTTGGCTTGGTAGGGACAATTCTCTGTTATGGCTTTGTCCAGACTTCTTACCCTGATGGGTTGTGGGTGTTACAAGCGTTCTCGCTGATTTTAAATTGCCAAATGGCACTTCTGGAGTGCAGGGGGCATGTGTATTGTGAGAGCTCTGCTCTCAGACACCCCCGTACATGAAACCATGTCCATTTTACAGCATGACAATGCGCCTTCATACATATGCATGGCACGCTGCAGTGCTGAACAGAAACTGTCCCCTGTCATGCAGGCATAAATTATTCCTGCGTGGCTGCTTGCTGAATCCGGGGGCAAATGTTGAAAGAAAAAAAAACAAAACTCATAATGGAAGCAGATAAATTGCCTGATTAAATTGATTATTTGTCTATTAATTTATATTTTGCAAGACAAATACACCAGAGTAAAATGAACTGCAACTGTCAGACTTTAGTCACAATTATTTAGTTTAACAGCTTAAGCAGATATGCATAAGAATATGCAAAGGAGGGACCCAAAACCACTCCTGACCAAAAACAAAAGTATTATTCTACACACACACACACACACACACACACACACACACACACACACACACACACACACACACACTTACAAACTATTCATAAATGTGGTAACTATTTTCAAGGGTTCACTACCATGCTAGATTCTATGCTACCTGATAGTAAAGATCTTTCAGAAAAAATGACTGGAGTTCTAAGATTCAGAATCTTTTAAGGTAATTCTGCCAAGCAGCCATAATGGATCTACCATTATCAAAATCCTTGAAAATCATTTGCAAGACAATAAAAAGATAGTGCTTGAAGGCATTCCAAATCCTTTCACAAAAGTATGCTTTTCAAAAGGAAACCTAACCTCACACCTCTTACCCATAAAACATTAAGATCTTTTTGGTCTCAATATAAGCCTTTTATCTACCACCTTATATGTATTATAATACATTCTCTAAACATATTCAAATAATATTTACTATTTATTAAAACAGTATTTTACCATTATCAGATGGTTATGTTACCAATTTCCAACACGTCTTCAAATGTTAAATAAATGCTAACTGTCTTTTTTTAAATTATATTGCAAAGTCAATTTCTGTATAAAATAATGTTCATATATTCATCTTCAGAATTAATCATGCATGAAAATATTTTTGAATGGAAGAACAAATTTATTGCTCTAATGAATACAATTAGAATTTAAAATACACAAACAAGTCATACACCTAATGACAAGACAAAAGCTATTCATCACATATGGTCCTACAAAATATTTAAGCCTTTAAAAAAACTATAACAATTCTTAATGGGATATTATCGCAATCCTCACCATTAAAAAGTACATAAGATGCAGTCATGGTGCAATTTAATTCCGACTTTGGTATGCAAAGATTAGGCAGATCAGTAAGTACAATTTTTCATCTCATTTGAAGTACTTCCATTTCAACATCTGACAAACATATGCTAGAAAGATTAATAGCATTGTTATTTTTATTTATTGCTTTCTTGTGCTGCTTGAAATATGTTTCCAGTTTGCCATGGCCATGCGATATTAATGAAGATGTCACAATTAAGACAGATCACTCCTGAGAACCTAACAGCTATAATATAATTTGCATGAATTTGACTAAAATTAGATAATGGGTGTTTATATACATTCAGCACCATAAACAGCCTTCATTAGACTCTTCATTTTGTTGTCACAGATCTTCCCAATTCATCCTCTAAATCTTCCCATATCTGAAATTTCACTTGACCTACCAGCTTCCCCACTATCCTCTTCCTAGCTGTCCAAATGAGTCTAAATAAAACACTTGGTTTCTAAACTGAATTTTTCATGATGTCATGTGACTCGAGTAGGACCTTTAGGGATTGTTTTTTAATATATCCTAACACCTTCTCACTTTTCACAAAGTTTCTCAACCAATTCGCATTCAGTAGGAAATTCCTCATACTCACATCATCATCGCTCTCCATGTATCTTGCGTCTCATAATCCAAGTCATTCCCAAAGTCACATAGATCCTTTTTTCTTCCCTGAAAGACATTGCCATTTATTACAAATCCACAGACGTTAGCCAGTTCATTTTAATAATCTCCAGATGCCCTTATGTCATACATTAGCATAGCCCATGTGCCATTATTTTCTGGTAATATTTAGTATTAAACAAAACAGAATGTGTCTTGTCTTACAATTTACAAATTATTTTGTCATACTACATTAACTTCATATTCACTGCTGAGTAAATTTTTATTTACTATAGCAAGAGCGCTAAACCTTTTTTCTCCTCTTCACTCATACAGACATCATCCTGCTCTTAAAGTAAAATATATTTGATTGCAGCTTTGTCTTAAATGGCCCTTCACTTTAATTTCAAAGCCAGATCATTTTTCTTCTTGAGATAATCCAGTTTTAAACATTGTTAGACTGCACAGTATCTAAGCTATACATAAAAAGTAAACTAACTATTTACAAACAGAACTCATTATTTGAATGTCCTTCCTTCCTTTATCTCCTTCATGTGATGTGTCACAGTTATATTGAATGTCTATGGCTGCTCTTCAGTCGTCTCCATAAGAGGGGTTAATTAAGACAACATTGCTGGTTTTGTTATCTTAAAGCAGTGTTTAGTTTTACCATAATAAGTTCAAGTCCACTTTATTTCCCCTACATATTAGGTCAAACCAGTTCTGATACTTGTTGCTATTCCACACATCATCATTCTTTTCCAAGAGGACTACACATTCAAGGATACTTTGTCTCTCACTGTAAGAAAGGAAGTAAGGGTAAATACCCAAACATACCTTCGCAAAAGCATTTAATTACCCACAAAAAAATCAGTCTGCTGTCAGTACAGTCCTGCTCCATTCCAATGCCTGGGTACAGGTTATCTGCCCTTTTATAGCACTCTTTTAACCCATAGACTTGGTGAGAATTTATTCCTGCATATTTCACCAGTTTTAAAATTGCAAGTCATAATCATAACAGTCTCCACTACTTTTGCTCTAACATCAACTACGTTCCAGAGTGAAAAAAAAAAGAAAAAGGTTCCCACTTACCACCTGAAACGCTATGGTAGTAGTCCCACTTGGTCACTAAACAGTAACATTCTTAAAAAAGAAGATGTTCTGCAGGAAATTAATGATTATCTGAAACAATTTGATGCATAATCTTCTTTATCCACCATCTCCTTAGATATCCAATGGGCTACGACCAAAGCGGTCATCAGAGGAATATTCATACAAAAATCATCTTATTATAAAAAAAAGAGAAATTGTACATCAATAACCTCAACAATGAGCAAAAAATGACTGATGCACAATTACAGAAGGATTTTTCTCCTGAACTGGAAAAGAAACTACATGAAATACAAAAAAACATAATCTTTTCACTTACAAAATCAATCCTTGGTAGAACTCAAACTCCTTCACAGATATTCGTAATGGGCCCAAACCCCCTCCAGAACACTAGCTAGACTCATAAACATCAAAGAGGGACCAAACTATATTAATGAAATAAAATACAAAGGGAAAATCTTATACAGTAATGAAGATATTGTTAATTATTTTGTAAATATCTTCACTGAAATCTATAATCCCAAAAACCAGACCCCAAATGAAATGCACAAAAAATTCCTAAATGAGCTATCTGTTCCAAAATTATCCTCCACACAGCACCCTTCTAAACAGCCCCATAACACTGAATGAAATAATGCTAGGTATTAAAAAACATAAACCAAATAAGGCGCCAGGTCCTGATGATTTTACAGGAGAATTTTATAAAACTTTTAGTCGTCACCTTTCTAAAACTCTCCTTGCCATGTATAATTATATCATCTCTAAAGGGATTACTGATGAGTATATGAACAATTCGAAAACAATATTCATTCCAAAACCGAACTCTGACAAGTCCAACCCTCTCTGCTATAGGCCCATTGCCCTTATTAACGTTGACATCAAAATCTTATCTACCATTTTCGCTAATAGAATTCAGAAAGTTATAGCTACAATAATTTCTTCTGAACAGTTGGGATTTATGAAACAAAGGCAGCTGTGTGACAATACTCTTACCTTAAACACATTAATGCTGTTTCTAAAAAATGATAACCACCCACATTATGCACTCATGCTAGTTGCTACCAAAGCCTTTGATAACGTTGATCTAAACTTCCTTTACCTAACCATGAAATTCTTTAACTTTCCCGATCTTATCAACACTATTAAGATGCTTTATAACAATGCCTGTACTTCCCTGTATATAAATAAAACTTTATCACTCCCTATTAAAATTACCAATGGCACAAGGCAGGGCTGCCCACTCTCACCTTATCTTTTCAATTTATATCTCGAACCTTTCCTTCTCTGGATTAACCAAAAGACTTATCACCATATCCCAAAAGTCTTTAACATTTATTTAAATTATTATGCATTTGCAGATGACCTAAACATCTATTTTGAGCTTCCGAACACCGATCTTCATAAAATTCGAAATTCTATTAATCTTTTTGCTGAGGCTGCTAATTATAAATTAAACCCTGCAAAATCATCTATTTTTCCATTAAACCCTGCAAACCATTTAGAATATTACTTCCCCCTGTCTGACATTCCTCTCAAATATACACTCAAATACCTAGGAATGCATTTCACACACCCTCACCAAGAACTAATAAAAGCAAACCTATATAGAGTCTGGGATCAGATAAATAATGATCTAACTAGATGGAAAAACATCAATCTTTCTTTGCTATCAAAATCCGCTATCATTAAAATGAATATTTTACCTAGAATCCTTTTTCATCTTAACTCCATCTTCTTAAATGTTCTGAAAATTTTTTTCAGAAAAATGGAATCCACAATCTCAAAGTTTTTATGGTTCCATAAATCAACCAGAATATCATACAGGAAACTAATTACCCCAAATACCAAAGGCAGTTTAAGTCTCACGGATTTTAATTTATATTACCATATCATTAATGCTAGCCGTCTAATTCAAATAGCCTGCTATGATCCCTGTGCTGAATCTTGGTACCCAACCTGGATCAAAATCTGGTGCAACTATAAATATTCATTAAAATTCAATCTATATGCTGTCCCTTTTCTAGCACCTGATGGTGACTACAAGTTCAAGATCTTGCCTACACTAAAGAACAAAATTTGCATCTTTCAAACTCTGATGACCTCCTTAAATTTACACAATACTGTTCCCATTCTCCAACCTATTCACCTAAACCCTAACTTAAAAATCAGTAATAAAATGATCGATCTAACAAACTTCCCTATTATTAAGAAAGCCATAGTTTAGCACTTTTATATCTCTAAAAATGTTGCCGAGGTCAAAGCCTTATTTGGTGCTCCTAACAAATATGATCCTATCTTAAGACAAATTAGCTCACTTATAAAACAAAAATTCTCTTGCTATAGAGTGAAGGAGCAAAACATTACAGTATCACACTCTATCATTAAATCACTTTCCCTACGGAACAAAACGATTTTGTATACCTATAAACTTGTGTCAAGCATTAAGTATAATCATTCGCTTCTATTTTCCAAATATTGGGACGGTATACAAGGAGAAATCTCTATGGAGTCTAAGTGTGAAGCAATCAATAATACCCAGAATCTAACCCCCTTCAAAAACCTAATTTACACTCAAATTATGATAAACAACAATTCCTACTATACCCCAGCAGTGTTACTGACATTCGGATACAATAAAAACCTAACCTGTCTGTTCTGTTCCCTCCCACATGTAGATATACTTCACATCTTTTGGAGCTGTAAGAATATTTACAAACTTTGGTGTTCTCTCAGAACTCAGGTGGAAAAAATGGGATATGAAAAAAACATTTTCTTGGCAAACCATGATTCTAAATATAATTCCTAAATCTCTTAAGGGTAATTAATGCGGAATAAGAATCAAAGAGGAAGAAGTATGACAGTTAAGAATAGAAGATAGGGACTAAATATTGAAAGAACAAGTGAATGGATAATATAATGACATTTCTTTTAAACAAAAAAAAACATGAATTAATGTAAAAACAGTCATAAATTCATGTAAAAACTGCAAAAATGTTTTTCATTTTTATGTTATGGTTGCAGTTGAATTTGTATTTATACTAAAGAAACAGTTTACATGTTGGTACCCAATGGTGGATTCAGAACTGTATTGTAATTAAAACCTTTTATTATTATAAGATTAGGTTGTTTTATTAGTTATGATAAAGGTGAAGAAAAGGGATAGTTTAATTTTCTTGTAAATAACTAGAAAAGGATATGTGTTTATTTTTGATGGAGGAAGAAGGGAAATTAAGTTTTTCGAACTTCACAGCACATTTACCAAGCACCTGACTCTTCATCTTTGACCTACACAACCATTCCAAAGAGATAGGCTCCACCTTCAAATACCTAGCACTGTGGCTTGATCATTCACTAAGCTTGAATTTCCACATAGACAAAGCGAGAGCCAAAATAAACTCCCTCCTCTTCTGGGCTGAAAAGATCTACTCCTTTCTTTCCCAACCAAACAGAGCAGCCATTGGCTAAGGAGTTCTTCTTTCTCAACTTGAATATGGGCTCCCAATTTTTGCTTCTGCCTCCAAGAAATAAATATTGTCACACTCCAGACCATCTCTAAACATATCTGCTGATTCATTTTAATCTCTCCTGTCTGCAAGCATGACTGTCTCACCCTAAAATCCAAATGGCTACCCATAAATCAAAGATCTAACCTACTCTTATGATCCTGACTCTAGAAACTACTCCATACATTTACTCCCCTTGCAGCTAGACTTCAAGAAAAAAACTCCTGACACAACCCAAGACACTACTCACAAGCCACACCAACTCTCGTCACCCCTAGAACCAAACTCCATGGCACTGCACATGCTTTGTCCTCTCAGCCACCTACTCTTTCGCAGTTCTCCCATCAGCATTAAGGAAATCAACAATTCAAATTCAGAATGAAACTCAAAAAGCGCTTCTTTATCCACGCCAAATGCTACTGCTTCAACACAGGACATATCATCTAACCTATCTCCTTTCCAAGTTTCCTCTCCTCTCAAGATTCACTGAAGACTGACCCACTTCAGAAACTAAGGTATATATTGTATATTACACTCTGCTTGATTGTATATTGCACTGTGCTTGCTTACTAGAATATATTTGTTCAGTTATTTTCTGTGTAATTTAGCTGAACTACTCTGTTGTCAATTGCATTTCTGTATTTTTGGTTTGAGAAATATTTTGTATTTCACCCGGGCTGAGCCTGAAATTGGTCAGTAATGATCAGTGCACTACCCCGGTAAAGAAATATAAATAAATAAGTTAACAAGGGGCAGTTGAAGCTGAAATTATATTTACACATAGATATGGATATTGATGTTGAATGGTCATAGTTTTGAGTATTCAACACCCGAACACAGTAGTTTAGTTGTACTTAAGAAACCAATGAAGAAAAATGGATGAAATATGGATATTTTTATTTTATGCATAGTTTAGTAAGATAATGAGAAACAGATAATGTGTTAACTAACCTTTTTCTTTTGCAGCACTGATGAAGGTAGATTGTTGATATTTAGAAAAGAAGTAATTGCTGACTAAGTAGATAGAGGACAGATGTTAGGGGGTTGTTCTCCATTTAGTAGGACAGCATCATGACTATGAGGTGTTTACCATTATGCCAATCCCCTATGTAAAAAAGAGAAAGAAAAAAAATGAGGGTGGGGAAAGGTGGTGAAGGATTAGAATATTAAGGAGAATGTGTACTGGAATGGTGAGGAAAACATAAATATGTTATAGGCATTAGCAATGAGTGACAATACTAGTCTATGCTGTAAAGAATGACTAAATCATGGCTTTTGGAAAATAGTGGAGAGTGAATAACAGCTGTGAATTAGATGATGAAATAATAAGGTAGGACTAGGTGAGGGCTACCAGGTAGTCATCATTAATGTTAGCTCACAGGGCTGAGCATTTTTCCTGTGGTGGTTTTTTTTTAGGTAGAGCTTATATCTCCACCCAAGAGTGTAAAGGTATTAGCATCACTGCGATGGGATATACAAACTTGAGGGGGAAGCATTTAGGTTAGCCATTTGGAATGTTAAAGACATGTCAAATTCTGTCAAGGGGGAGGGGAATTATTAAATTAATTATAGAGAAGTTATGCATGACATTATTGAAGAAAATAAAGCTATTGAACATGCAAAGAAGGATTTTAAGTTGTTAGATATTAAGTTGCAAGGAGTGAAGGGAAGATTGGTAGAATTTTTGTGTTAAGAGTGCATAAGTGTATATATGAAAGAAAAAGAAGTTTAGAAAGGACTCTGATGAAAGATAATTTTTTAGAAGGTGGGAGTGTTGAGAATAAAGAAATAGCATTAGCAGTACTGTAGGGATGACATGAGAACAGAATAAAGATAATTGTGCAGTGTAAAGGCACTATAGAAAACCAATAACTATGAAGAACCACAAGCTGTCCAGGTCAAGAGTGTGTTCCAACTATTTATTAGAAAAACAATAAGTTAAGTGCTTTTTTCCTCTCAAGGACTTCATCAGAACCTGTTGCCATTTAAAATCACATGACTTATATGCAACTTAAAACATATATCACCCAATCACATTGCATCCTCATGTTAGTTTCTTAACCCTTCAATGTCCAGCATATGTTACCATCAGTGAAAACAAAGTCACTAGCTGAAACAAAATAAGCATAACCAATATGATAGAAGAATAATAGAAACCTGATAAAAAAACGAAGTCTTCATATATTATTAGTAACCAAACATACATAAATATACCCACATTTCAACATGTGCCCATGGTGCAAAAATTCTGTTTAAAATCCTATTTAAAATGCATGTACTCTGTTAAAATAAACAAAATTAGTAAAAATATTACAGTTTAGCAGCTCTCATGTTAAGTACAGGATTAATCATGACATATTCATTTAAACCTATAGAAAACATAAGTAGTAGGAGAAACAATTTTGTTGGTTGGACTTTCGTGACAAAGCTAGTCAAAGAAAAATATTTGGAAGAAATTAATTTTATAGAGGATGTCAGCGTTCTTTACAGGTGAGAACTCTGAGGTTAAGTTTCACGGATGCATGGACAGTACCAGAGAAGAAGGAGGGATTTAATTTTTCAAGAAAGGGAGAGAGAGAATAATGGAGAATGAATAGGTTCTTGCTGGTCAGAGACTGTACAGGGAGCTAAATAATACTGCAATAACAAAGAGGGTGCTGTCAGACCACAGTATGGTATGATTATGTTGGAAGGTGGGAAGACTTATGTAGAGAGGAGATAGAGATGGAACAAAGGAAACTGGTGGAATATTAAGCAGGTAGGATAGTTGCTGGATATGCTGAAGCAAGTATTGACGGAGTATGTAGGGAATGGATATAGAAGAAGAATAATGTGATGAAACTGCAAAACGAGAAGAGAGGAAGAGCAAAAAATGAAAGGACTTGAAGAAAGGTCATGCAGGTTACAGAGAGTTTAGAGATAATAGAAAACAAATTAGAGAATAATGTGGAGCAGCTGAAAATTCATGTGATGGAATGGAAGGATTTAAAACGGGAATGAAAATTGCAAGGAGGAGTCTAGGTTTTGGATGGAGGGAGAGATTCACACAAAGTTACCATTTTGGGAGTTGAAAGATTAGAGAGGAAGGTGTGGGTGACAGAGATTTAAGATGTTTGGAAGGGAAAGGTATTAATACTGGAAAAATTATTGAAAATTTTGCAAGTCCCAAGAGGAATTATACTGGTAAAAGTGGAGTGACAGGAAGTCTTTAGTAGGTGAGGGGGGAGCTGTTGATAGAAAGTGGTTTCCTAATGAAATGCTAGCACTTGTAAAGCTGAGTGCTGACATGCAGGAAAAATACTGAAAGTGCTGTAGAAAAGCAAACATCAAGCATTGTTCTTATCCTTTAAACTTTTTTTTTTTTTGCAGGACACACCATCCATGCACCGTCCAATGTGGGGGTAAGCTCTCCACACTCCCTGAACTTAAATATACTAACTCTTGAGATCACCATAGCTCAGAGAAAAGGGAATATCTCAAGAAATTCTGACCTTGGACTTAATATATTGAAATCCATTTTTCAGCCAGTCTGACTCAATATTTTGGGACTCAACAAAGTATGAAAATACATGTTTTGGCACATTGTTTTCATCTGTAATCATAGCTAGCATAAAAATAAAATGCTTTCACGGTGTTTTTGCAGTGGACAACTGCACCTCCAAAAGGAGGGTCTGCACTACCCCACTATTGTTTCTCTAAATATGTAAACTGAGAATCACACAACAGTGTGTGTGGGGGGGGGGGTTAAACTTCCCCTCACCACTGAACCATGTTCCAAGTATGCTAAACATGATAATTAATTAACTACTCAGCTGTGACACTGGTAAAGTACTTTGATCAACTGTGCAACTGACCAAGCGTCGTTCCTGAAGCCCAGATAGAAGGAGGGCAAAGGAACAATAGGTAAAGGCAAATATTACCTAGCAATTGAAAGGTATTGTGACAATATATGTGGTGATAGATAAACTGAAAATGTGTGCTAAAGGTTTATGTATGAAATGGGATTTTATTTTTAATGGTGCGGGATGTGCCGTACTGAATCTTGCATCAGATGTCTTCTTCAGCTTTCCAAAAACATTTGAAGACACTTGTAGTAGAAATGTGCTTAAAGCAGAATGTTGTTCATAACTGAATTAAGGAGTATCCTTGCGAAGACCTGCTTGTTGAATTGGGTATTTGGAGATGACAGGAGGGAATTGTAGAATAATTGAGAATTCAGACAATACTTGCACTTAAAGTTATTATTTTCCTTGGGAAGAAGAGCTTTTGTTCATGGGACATGCATAAGACTTATGTCAATGATGTGACTTGTTAGAAAGTTTTAATGGTGTTCCAGAACTCCTTGGATGCAGATGCTACGGTAACCTGTTTATTCCTAAAGTAAGCTGATTTTGTGATGTGTTACAATTCTGCATGCTTTCTTTTGTTCTAAAAAGATTTGTGTAAATTAGTATTGCTTTGATTTTATTTCCGTTTTTCTGAGCTAGGTTTTGTCATCTCAATGAAGTTTCATTTCAGATTAAGCTACAGTCAAATTTGTCCTGTAAAATGACTGCAAGTCTGCATGAAAAGATTGTATTGGATTAATGATATTTAGTCTATAAAGGTAAGATAAAGATGGTCAGCATTTGTTGTCTGCTTGAGATGATCAAAACTTATATTCATCACTGCTTCAGGTAGGCTTGACTGCTTAGATTAAGGAATACGAATTCCAAATTCAACTTTTGGAGTAACTTTAATAAACCAAAGAACCAAAATGATATTGCGGGGTAGTCATTAGTGAAGAAGATAGAGAAAATAAAATATTTCATGCAATGTTGGGCCTCATTTCTCTTTACACATCAAACTGATAAACCAATGTAAGCCTAGCTGTGGTATCAACATACAGGACAAAATGTCAGAGTTACTTTTTGATGGCTATTATTGAAAGTTTCAGATCATTATATTTTGAATTTAAAGTATAATTTAAACATATAATCACCATTTAACTGTTAAAGACTTGCAGTGTAGTTTTTTACTAAATATGGTAAGCCTTTCTGCTCTTGCTTCTATAAGGATTTATTGGTTGTGGCATCTTCTGAGTAATGGAAAATGACAAGTTTATAGAGAAGTGCACATATTTCTACTTTTTAATACTAGCTTAGAACAGGTATGATCTAGGCATGTACGGTTTCCATGACTTCAGAGTGAAGTAATGTACCTAACTTGTCTCCTACAGAAACCAAATAAAATGTACCACTTCACACATACAGTAGTGCAGCAAGGATGGGGCAAGTGGCCATATGCCTTCGGCATAAGGTGTTAGCGGGCAGAATCCTTTAATGCTGTTCCTGTATTCTATTTTCTGTATTGGCATTTCTGAATGCCAGTATAGAAAGCAACTTGCAAGCTGCTGGGGTAAGCGGTAGCAAGCAGATTGCTACAAATGTAGCAGTCGGCTTCTTACAGTTTAAAATGTAGTAATTCTTTTCTTTTTCTGTGGGGGGGGGGTCTTCCTCTGAAGAGCAGGTATAGGGTGGGGTATTTATCAGGCTGGCTTGGGCAGCCAGTGTATTAGAGCAGAGACGTCCTTTTCCTTTGGTCTACCAATGAGTAGCTGTGGCAGGAAAGGGGCATGTGCTTGGGAGGGGGCATGTGCTTTAGACTGCCATGAGCAGTCTATC
This sequence comes from Protopterus annectens, assembly GCF_019279795.1. Taxonomy (NCBI): domain Eukaryota; kingdom Metazoa; phylum Chordata; order Ceratodontiformes; family Protopteridae; genus Protopterus; species Protopterus annectens. The sequence goes on along the minus strand of NC_056744.1, from coordinate 563,534,390 downwards.
TGAGCTGACCTTTTTTTTTTTTTTTCAGTTTAAGCAATGAGTTTGTTCAAGGACTGACACAGGGTGCTTTTTGAACCAGCTATGCCTCTACACACATTCACATTGACAGCCTCTGCAGCACTGCAATTTGTTAATATGTATAACTCCAAAAAACAACTTGTTACTATTATAAACCAAAAAAGTGCATCTGACACTCTCAGTACTTAAACTCAGTAGCCAAAAGCTTGTAACAATATCCTGATGAACATTAGACTGCCATCTAACATTCAATAGTTTAAACAATCACTAAAACACTTTCTCACCCAATCCTGGTTCTGCTTGTGTCACACCCAGCTGAAATATTATACTTTATCTTCTTTTGGTCATCCTCTCCTTTTTCCCCTTCCTTTCTTCTCCTCCTCTCATTTTCCTATCCTATTTCCATCTTCCATACTGCCCACTGTCCCTTCATCTCTGTCAATAATGAGTCATCTGCAAAGCCTAATCTTAGCTCTCGTTTGTAAACAAGCAAGCTCTTAAATTTTTAACGTTGAAAAAACACAATAAAGTTAACTAATTACTTACAGAAAACTGTAAATATTTATAAATGCAAATATTGTACTGTTTATTCTGCCACCTCATTTGTATTATTTTAAAATTCCACCATTACCTCTTCTGTCATTACACTTTATTACAGATTGGGCATTACTGTAAATGTGTTAAATGGACTGTTATTGATGCCTTTTTACCTGGGCCTTCTCTGAAAATTGGTTCTATGCCTGTTCAGACTTTAACGGTAAACAGATGTCAAATAAAACAAATGTCAAATAAATAAATAAATAAAAATAAGAAGCAATGTTTCACTTATCCTTTGACAGTTGTTAATGACTTTTCCAGGTATTTTTTCTTAGGCAATTAGTACACCTAGAATTGTCTTTTTCTCTTAAAGGGCATATCTGAAAATCAATGTTGAAGAATTGGAACATTTTGCCCTTGTCATTACACGTATGTTTTTGGTGCTGGCATCTCCCAGTGATGGAAAAAGTCACTTTTATGAAGAATTATAAATCATTTGTACTTCTGGCACAATGTCAACTCAACATAGCTATGTTACTGCAGATCTTTTTTTGCCAAATGTTCACTTTATTGAATGCGTGATTAGTCGAATGTCCATGTTGCCATAAAAGGGAAGTGGGTTTGTGTGAAGTATGTCAGTGTGTTGTATGTGCATGTAGGTTGGAGTTAAGGCTGTGATAAAGTAAGGGGGTGGTTTCAGGGTTGTGTTTGTGGTTCTGAGTGTGTGTGTGTGTGTGTGTGTGTGTGTGTGTGTGTGTGTGTGTGTGTGTTGGCAATTTAGGGTTAGAGTTGGGGTTGGTTAGGGGAATAGTCTTAGTATAATGTATTTGTGCTTGAGTGTTTTGATTAGTGATACTGCTAGGGAAAGTATTTTCCTAAGATAATGTATAGGGCTAGGTTTGGGGCAAGGGCAGGGGCAGAATTTGGGTTAGTGATAGCAGACATGAGAAAGGTGGACAGGGGGAACATGTTGACAAAGATGGCTCATAGATTAATACTAGGCTAACTGCCCTAAATGGTCATTTTAAGCCTAGCCAATAACTTATGGTCAGAATTAAATCCCGTACCTTTTGTCTTTGAAGGGAAGACCACAAATATTTATGCCAAACCCATAGTGGTGGTGTAGTGGTTGTGTTGCAGCCATCGCAGCAATTCAGCATTAAACTCACATGCTAGCTCTCAGTCCTTGGGACCATCACCATCACTAACATTATCCTTAGGGACACTGTATATGGCACCTTTCAAATATAACCTGTAGTTTGAATATCAGTAAAAGGAAAACAATAGTCACCCAGCAATCAATTTCCAAATGGATACTGTTACATTTCTTACTGGAATCTGAAAAAACAGTAAAAAGACAATACATCGGGAAAAAATCTCCCCATGACACAAACATCTTAGAACAGGGTCTAACACAGACAAATGACTGGTGTCAAAGCCAAAGACTCAAAGCCAAGAAATGCATTGGTGTGCCTTTTGGGAGAACTGCCACCCAGGCTAATTACTCCATTGATAATACACGCTTAACAGTTGACCCAGTAATCAGGGCTCTGGGAACATGTGTACACAGTAATCTGGCCTTTGACCAACTTATGGCTAACGTAGTAAGAAAATCATATATGACTCCCAACTTATAAGTAAAGGCATGGCATCCAGGTCCAAGGAAATCATAGTGCCTTATCAGACATCACTGAATATAATGCCCCCTTTGTACATATGCAACAGGTGAAATGCCCACAAAGGTTTCTTACCAGAAAATCCAGAGTAAAACACATTGTCTAACAATTTATGGCTCACCTTAAAGCCCTAACTCTGTACTCTTGTATCCTACTAGTTACTGAGAGGCAATCTATGACTGGCATACAAGGTGTCCTCCGATCCAGCTCTGATGGATCTTTTGCACATCTGCAAAATGAGCATCATCAGAACCACTAGATCTAAGGATTTAAATTTTGCTTGTGACATAACTAACAAATGCTGATGACACAGATATATGTTTGAGGATCCCTGTGCTTTGGAACAGGCTCCCCATCCATGTGAAGCCGAGTCCATCTATAACTCTATTTAAGTTTAACCTTGACCAATGGATGAGAAATTGGAAATTTACCATGGGACTGGCCCCTATGCCTCTGATAGACAGAGACAGACAGTAGCACCCATACTAACATACCCCACCTCCACACATAACCTCTAGAAACTTCCTATCTAACATCTCCTCCTAATAAATGCCCATGATACACAGCTGAGTTGGATTGCACAGTTAGACTTTTATAAGCCCTGTTGATTATTAGCCTTATGTATAAATACAAACCTATGAACCTAACAGAGAGAGAGAGAGAGAGAGAGCAAAGAATATTTTTACAATGCAAGTAATTTGAGCTCAGTACATATATTCATACTTTGTTCTGGAAACTGTAGGGCCACATAACAGCATAGTAAAAAACATGCAACTGATTTTACACATGATTCAAAGCCTTCCAGTATAACTTGTCACCTACTCCTCAACAATGCAGAAATAATGATTAATGGTAAATTTATGAAAGAGAAGATGTCTTTTATTGAAATATAGAAAATGTGTGATGCACCATGTTACTTTTCCATGCACCATTCAGCACAGCACTAACACTGAATGCATCAGAGATTATCTGTGTGAATCTTATTTTTATTTTTAGTAAGTGACGCTACTACACATAGTTGTGGACTTGATGCCACTTCTTTACTTGTAAAGCACATACCATGCATGATCCTGCCACAAGAGTTGCCATACTGCTGCTGTCGGAGGCCACCATTGCTATCATCACTGGCTCAAGGAATGACAGAGAGAGCTACACTGCCTCAATCAGTAACTGGCTGTGAGTGCAAGAAGTGCCCAGAAATTGCTTTGGAATTACACCTTTAAATACTTAGTAAATCCCAGTAGTTTGCCTTCTTCACATGCAAAATTTAACTGTACAAGAAAAAACATTTTTGCAGCGTGTAGACAGCATTTATTAGGGTAATTCAGGGAAAAAGAAAAACTAACCCTGCTCCAGAGACTGCCCAATTAGCCAGTGACTCACAACGCTCTGTTTGAAACAAATGGAGACATAAATGTACCTAATATTTTTCCTAGCTGGTGACATATTATGGGCATACCTCTCAATCTCTTAGAGCAAGAAATCTGGACAAAACAGATATAAAGGCCCAGAAATAGGGACACTTTTTAAATATTGCTCTTACAAACTTAGAAAGTTGATAGAAAAACAGATTTTGCATTAACATGAATTTTTGTGAAGGATATGAAGTTTGAAATCAAATGTTTGCCATTATTTTTTGACTTCAGTCCTCAGTGATTTACTAAAAAACTACAATTTTATGAGAAATGGACTGAAAATATGAGTCAAAAATCTGGACAGTTGAGAGGTATGATTATAGGGACATAAACTATGTCATGAAACAGCATTATTAAACTAAAAAAATCATAATAATATGGCATCCCCTTATTATAGGCTTTCTGGGGTATAAAAAGTTAAAATATAATAGGAAATAACTACACTGATTCTGATGAGTAAGTATAGTACAGAACATCAAGCTACAATGATTAATATATTTGTTTTCAGTTTTTGAGTGCAGGTTTCCTTCTAAGGATGAATGGGGTTTGAGATCTGGAAGTCAAAGCACCCCTGGTTAACAGTGAAGATAGGGTGAAACTAGAGGAACTTTATATGCCAAAATGGGAAACTATAGACAAGTATGAAAGAAAAAAAAACAGTGGTCAAACAAAAAATATACACACAACTAGAGGAGAATTTATTTATTTTATTTTACATTTGTTAACCTGGAAAGTCCGATCGGATACAGATCCATTTTCAGCAGAAGCCCGGGGAGAAAAGCTGCAGGTATACATTACTAATTACTAGTGTAACTACAGTGAAAATTATTGCAGTGAATTATTACAAAAATTGAATTTTTTAAAAAAATATATAGACAGGAACAATTTCAAGTCACATACACATTTTAACTATATATATATATATATATATATATATATATATATATATATATAGACAGGTACAATTTTAAATCACATACACACAGGACAGGTTGCTAGTTAGTATTTAAGAAAGAAAATAGAGAATTTATTTTTTTTTCCTCATTCTTTCCATAGGAGAGAGATTAACAAAATTGTAAGCAGTTAGTAGATCACAGATATAATCTTGCAATGAGGTTCACATTTACAGATTCTGTTTGTTTGGGGGTTAGTCAGAGTTTGTGCAGGGACAAAGCCAATACATTTTCTGGTATTTCTTAAGAGATTTTTTGAATCGGGATAAGGTGGGGGTCATTGGTAAGTTCTGCAGGAAGAAGGTTCCAGTTTTTTCTGACAGAGTTAGAGAATAGTGATGCACCAGCTGAATTGTTGGTTCTGACAGCCTGCACTAGTACTTTGTTGGAAGAGCAATGAGTCCATAGGTTACTGTAGTGGGTGATAATGTTTTCCAGTACAGGTGTACTGTCTGGGTTGTAGAGAACTTTATGAACAACTATTAGTTGGGTAAATTGCAGTTGGTTGGGTAATTCTAGCCAGCCTAATGATTGAAGGTTAACACAGTGATGGGTTCTAAAAGCTGACCCTGTGGCAAATCTGGCAATATTATTGTAGCAGCTATTCAATTTATTGAGATTTGATTTGGATAGGTTTGGATAGGTTAGCAAAGATGGTTGCGGCATAAAGAAGGGTTGATAGCAAAATCCGGACAACACCAAGAAAGGAGGGGGGGGTGTCCATATTCATAAAGGACACCCACACCTCAAGGTTGGCAACGCGACGCATATGCATCTGAGACCATCCAGGCAATTAACCATAGGCAAGACTGACTCTGCTGCAATTTGCACATTTACAGCCACCTCTCAAACTCAGGAACCTCCCTCACATGGCCTTCCTGGAAAACAGGGATAAATGTAATCCAAACACAAACACCATCATACTAGGTGACTACCACTCTAATAAGATAGACTACTACTACTAAAGAAGCCCTAACACTCTAACCCAAAGATCATGGATAAACAAAATGCCATGGAACAACTAGTCACCATCCCCTCAAAGAGGTGAAAACATACTTGATCTCATCATCACGACCATGGGATCAAAATCAACACACACAGTATAAGTATACTGGTGTGAGTGAGATCAGTAACTAAACTCTGCTGGAGGTCCATCCCCCCCACCCCAAAAAAAAAAAGACCAGACCACAGTGAAAACTTCAAAAAATTTTTTAAAACTTAAAACAGTGTGGTCAACTCCAAGGCCCTGAGCCAGTGGTAAACATTACTCAAACAAATCAAAACCGCTGAAAATGCCTTTACTGCCTTCTACCAGCCTACCAGGACTGGGCAATCCAAACAAAACTAAGAAACTCTGTACTAAAAGTAAAAAGTCAAGTGGGCCAGCCAAATACACTCCCCAGCCACAAAGGCAAGCTCTACTACTAAGGAGGAAGAGACTAAAAGATAGAAAAAAAACAAAAAAGAGACAGATTGATCAATCATTATAAAAGCTCTCATAAAATCCAAGAATCCAATTTTGAGAAAAAAAATGAGAAAGGACTCTAAGAACTCTAAAGAATGAGGCCTATTTTTCTTAGAAGCTAGGAAAACCTAGGAGGAATGCTCAGATATAAAATCAAATGATTCAAAAAATTGATGAAATACAAATTAACACAACAACATACAACATACTACTGGCTGACAGGTTTGCCCCAACCTCCCTCCCCCCTCAGAGAGAGGAGATATCTATTCCCAGGATTGTAGCCCCAAACATCTCCCAACGCCCAGGTGAGAACTGCCCTCACTAAGGCAAAAGGGATGTGTCCCCACCCGGATGTGGTGTCCCCGGCTGTGTGCTTCATTAAACCAACCAGGAATACAGCTGTTTAATTAGGACAGCTGTTTAATCTTAGCCCTAGCCTCAGGACATCATACGAAGGAGTGGGCTTCATTACGGCGGTGCCTCTTCATGGAGTGGAAATTACCGCCCCCCCAGAAATTGAAATTACCGCAAAGCCAGCTGCAGACTTTGGAAATCACCCATAGGATCATAATGGAACTCATAAATAAAGACATAGGGAACTTGGAGACTTTGGACTTTGGATTTGTTGAAGTTTGCTTAAACTTTAGGCAACTTTGTTGTTTTTTGGACTTCACACAATTGACCAGGGATCACCAAGGCTAAAGATAGCTGGCACCGACTACTGGCAAAGGCCACAAGCACAATACCCACCTTCACACAATACCCAAAAAACATATTCATCGAAAGTAAGCCACCCATACATCACAAGATAACACAAAACTGGCTATTGACAGAACCCACAGGGTCAGGTTTGCAGGAGCCATGTCAGACTCAAAGCCGTCACAAACAAAGTCCCACACAATCCAAGTCCTGTCTGCACTTGTCCCTCTCACTCTTTCTCGAATCTACTGAAGAACACATGAGGGTTATGGTGAGAAAAATGCTAGGGCTGACTGCAACTGAAGCATAGTGAAACAGAAACACATCTGACAACACATCTCTCCAGAAGGGCCTCACACTGGGCTGAGCCAGAAAGCAGAGCCATGGCCCAGATGCAACCAAAATAAAAAAACGCCATGCATACTGCAAGAAATAACCTTCGAAAACTAGGTTATATACTAAAAAACATCTACTGACAACAAACGCGAAGGATAGGGGTCTTCAGACCCACAGTAGTCTTGTAGTTTGACACCTCTTCGCTTGACACCTGAGTTGAAACCTCCTACCTGATCACACTTGATCATCATGACCACCTGTATCTAGATCAAGGAAACCTCTCATTCCCCAAGTCATTCATCACTCATTAGACTGACCATTGACAACTGAGCCCCGTTCGTACACCCAAGTCTGACCCCGTATGCTCAGAGGTTGAAAAAGCCAAAAGTTCAGCCCCAAAAGTTAAAGAATCTTCTCATGCTGCTGCTCCTCTAAAAATGTCTTCTGCTGCTGTCAGGAAAATATAAGGCCGCCATCAAACCCAGATTGACATATAAGAGCTGACATGTGCCACCCAGGATGAGATACCAAACCACCATTTGACTAAATCTTGACACCTCCTTGGCCTCTAGATCCCCAGCCTTGAGCCTTAAACCAACTTAACCTTGACAGGGACAGAACAGAGACCAGAGAGACACCAGCTTCATGGAGACATGCCTCCGATACACATGAGAGGCAGATGCTGGTGGCCCTCAACTGAGACCTGAGACCCCTTGTTCAAGAGAGCCAGAATGCAATGGGTTATAGTTTTATAAGACCTCTTGTCAGTGCTTCAGCACAACTGCTTGACAGAGGGACTATAAAATGATAGGGGCAAAGAATATAGTAAATAAACATTTGGCGAGGCTAATATAAATGAGTATTACTTGGGCATAAATGCCCTTGAACCTATATGAATCATTTGTATGGGCAATAACAGTTCTAGCAGATGGGGTTAGGAATTGCTTAATCCTATATAAAGAGCCTAGTTTTTTGTTGACTGTTTTAATAGTTTTGTGAGCATCAAACTTAAGGTTATTGTCAATGATCACTCCCAGTAGTTTAGTGCTAGGTTCTGGGGAAATTATGGTACCACTTTTGGATGTTATTGTGAGAAGTGGTGAGGTGGTCTTGCGAGTGGGGGAGAAGACCAACAGTTTGGTTTTGTTTGGGTTTACTAGTAGTCTGTGACCTGTGAGCCAGTTCTCTACTTGGTTGAAAGTGATTTGTGATAAAGCTTGTAGATCTGAGGGGGAGGTGGCAGAGCAGATTAAGGTGGAGTCATCTGCGTACCGAATACAAGTTGCACTTAGGATGACTTTATGTAGGTCATTAATGAATAAGGAGAAAAGGGGGGCCCAGTATCGATCCTTGAGGGACTCCAATGGTGACTGGTAAAAGGGATGATAGATTCTCTTTCTATAGTACAGCTTGTTGTCTGTCACTTAGGTAAGAGTGAAACCAGTTTATTGTTAGACACACTAAAATCACTACCCATAGATAACCTAAGAGTAGCTGATGGTTTACCATATCGAATGCCTTGGATAGGTCTAGGAAGAGGGCAGAGGAGAGCTTGTTAAAGCCAGGAAAAAGATAAAGTCAAAGAGAAAAATAGGGCTCAGTAGACAGATTAAGCAGCCAAAGATAGTTCTTTAGTTAAATTAGAAAGGAGAGTAGAAGATTTTAGGTTGAAGCATGATGAATCTATAAAAAAAGGGTTGCAAAAGGAGTTAGAAGGGCAAATCTAGAGAAAGATCTAAAAGAATGCATGAAGATATGGACGGAACAATTCTTTTGATAAACAGGAGAAAGAAAGAAGGATAAGGCATAGTTGTAGAGACTGGTTAAGAATGGTAAAGGGTACAATGAGGACAGGGAATAGGCAGAAATTCTCAATTAAATCTTCACTTCAATTTTCTAAAATGGTGGCTTGAAGAAAGAGTGTCAGCCTGGAAGGTACAAAGGATGTGAAACTGTATAAAAACACCAAGGAGTTAAGGCAAGGGAAGGGAGAGGGACCCACATGTAGTCTTCACACAGTTCTAAGTAATCTGTACCCACAGATCTGTCAAAGCTCTTCCATCAGTGACAAGATTCTGGAGGACTGGAAAGAGACCCTGGTGGTGCCAGTTCACAAGGGAAAGCTAGAGAGCTGTAAAGGTGAAGACCCATATTTCTGACAATAGAAGCAGAACAAGTCATGCAGAATTTACTATGGAACATGCTACTAATGTTTCTGGAGAGCAAGAAACTGAATAATTAATACCAACATGGGTTTGTGAAAATGTGGGTCACACCAGTCTAACTTGATTCATTTTTCTAACTGGGTTCCACTGGAACTTATCAAGAGAAATGCAATCAGTATTATCTTGACTTCTATAATGCCAAGTTAGGCTGTCACAGGAGTCTGAATGTGAATGGACTAGGAACAGAAGAAAAGTTGACTGTAATGGAGGACTAGTGGGATAGGAAATGAAATATAGAAGATAGTGACTCATATTTAAATACAGATCACCCCTGAGACTAGTGCTTATTGGCATGTTCCTATTTGCCATCAGAAGGGGTCTATTTCAAAGTATCAAGCAGTGAAATTGGAATTTGACAGCTCAGACAATACTGTGTTTAATTTACACTAAACACCTTAGGTTAAGGCTAGGCTAGGATGCACATTTGTAGATCCTGTTAAAATAATGACACAGATTACATGAGTGGTAAACTGTGTGAGAATTAATGATATGTGACAGTAGTTACCGATCGAAAACCTCACATTACTGATATGTGATAGTAGTTACCGATTGAAAACCTCACATTAATGATATGTGATGGTAGTTACTGATCGAAAACATCATATTAATATGTGATAGTAGTTACCAATTGAAAACATCACATTAATGATATGTGATAGTAGTTATCAATCGAAAACCTCACATTAATGATATGTGATAGTAGTTATCAATCAAAAACTACACATTAATGATATGCGATAGTAGTTACCGATATAAAACCTCACATTAATAATATGTGATAGTAGTTACCGATCGAAAACCTCACATTAATGATATGTGATAGTAGTTACCGATCGAAAACCTCACATTAATGATATGTGATAGTAGTTACTGATCGAAAACCTCATATTAATATGTGATAGTAGTTACCGATCGAAAACCTCACATTAATGATATGTGATAGTAGTTACTGATCGAAAACCTCATATTAATATGTGATAGTAGTTACCAATTGAAAACCTCACATTAATGATATGTGATAGTAGTTATCGATCGAAAACCTCACATTAATGATATGTGATAGTAGTTACCGATATAAAACCTCACATTAATGATATGTGATAGTAGTTACCGATCGAAAACCTCACATTAATGATATGTGATAGTAGTTACCGATCGAAAACCTCACATTAATGATATGTGATAGTAGTTACCTATCGAAAACCTCACATTAATGATATGTGATAGTAGTTACCGATCGAAAACCTCACATTAGCGATATGTGATAGTAGTTACCGATCGAAAACCTCACATTAATGATATGTGATAGTAGTTACCGATCAAAAACCTCACATTAATGATATGTGACAGTAGTTACCTATCAAAAACCTCACATTAATGATATGTGATAGTAGCTGCCAATCGAAAACCTCACATTAGCGATATGTAATAGTAGTTACCTATCGAAAATCTCACATTAATGACATGTGATAATAGTATCGAAAACCTCACATGGTCATTAATGGTATTATATATCACTTTCTTTTTTGTGAGATATGAAGATGAAAGATTTTAAAAGGACTGGAAGATTAATCTTGCTGAATATAATGTAGCTCCTTCCATGCTACAAATAAGGTCAGGCAGACAGTAAAACTAGTGCTGTTGTGTGCATATATATATATATATATATATATATATATATATATATATATATATATATATACACACACACACACACACACACATTGACTCATTTAAGAGCAATTTGGAACCATTTGTAATTTTCTTGCCAGGAAAATTGCTATACATCAGTGCATACAAAGCACTTAATGTGTGCATTTGTTTATTTTGTGTTATAAAAAGCATTTTATACATGCATTATTGGTCTTTTTTGGCAACAACTTTACAATCCATGTACACTTGGACAAAATTAGCATCAGAGAAGTAGATCTAATATAATCAAGTAGTAAGCATTACAAGACAAATCCTTAAATGCATAGCAGTCCACAGCTGATCATGGCTGATTAAGGCTACTGCTAAGCTATTACCTGTCAGCAGTACTTCCTGTCTCAGATTTCGTTGCGCCATGTAATTAATCCAAAGGATGACTCTGCATGCCCGTGGCCTTCTGAAGGCACAGCGTGTCAATAAAAATGAAATCCAGTCTAGGCAGTGTTGACTAACTTAATCACTCATTGATTGAGTGTGATACTGCTTAAAGTGCATAATCTTTGAAAATGGAAGGTTTTGCAAGTAGACAATTTTAAATATAACTGTTCTTAATCAGTGCACAGCGTTTGCCTTTTCAAAATTACAAATTAGATTTTATGTTACTACAGAAGAGTAGAAAACAGGAATGAATGTTCTCTTGTAACACAGTTATTCCTCTTTTTTTGGCAAAGGATTTCAAGTTATGTGTTGCCTGCAGCCCTCAGTAACCTTTACTCTGTAATGCCTTTTTCTTGGAAATGTCAAATGCACATTAAGGAGGTTTTATATTTGACATATCATTTCCACTTCTAGCATGATAGAGCACTTGGCTAAAGATTGAGGCAAGGCCAAGTTTATCAGCCAGGAATTAGGAAGAGACATACCCCACATTAATAAACTTCAGAGGAATATACTTGCTGGAGCTTAAATGCTTTTCTAAAGCTTTGTCTTCCTTAAGTAAGAATAATGATTTATTAGAATCAAAAGGTCATGGACTCAGTATCAAATGAAAGGGTTAGAAAGTCAGAAAAAAATAATAGATGAACTCTTATACACAAGGTGATGTGTATTTTAGGCCCTGAAGGTTAAGGTCACAAATCCAATGATGCATTATTAACACATCATGTTATTTCAACATGCACCTCTACAATACTGACACAACATGAGTATGCTGGACAGTCTATTTTGCTATAAACTGTCTCCAATAATTTAATTGTTTAAGACAAAGCAATAAAAAAACAGGTTTGTCATTTGCCTGGAGTGAGTGACATTTAGCATGAATTTTTACTATTAGTACCAAATTCTAAAAACTATATCAATCATTACTTCTTTATAATCTTTCTGAGCTTTACAAGTTGCAGGCACCTATTGACTATATCCAAAACTATGAGAAGAAACCGCTGGTGGACAAAGTCCTCAAATTAATCTGACTTGAACAAAAACAGAGGTTGTGGTTTCCATCAGTTAAAGATATTTTAAGAAATTATCTCACTTTTTATGACTAAAATGTATAACACACCAAACTTTTGCAAAAAGAGAAGGACAGATCTACACCAATGTAAAGATTCAGGAAGAGAGCTTGCATTTAACTCTGCTAATATGAGTCATTAACACCAACCTCATTTTGGATGCTTCTCGATTTTTCCACATAGTGGTTAAATAGTACAAATGGATAGTTTTCATTTGTATCCTTTTCAGTAGTTAATGAAACTGTCACTACACATCCAGTGTTAAATGACTGTTGTTCGTAGTTAAAATAATAGAAATATGTAGTATTTCCTTGTCTCCTTTTTAAGTAGTACAGCTATTAAAACTTCCAAAGACAAAGTTGAGCTTTTCTCTACAATTACTAAACATAACAGTAGACAGAAAAATAAGCTATAATATTAAAAATATGCTTATTTTGATTTGATGATATATTTTAAACTACTTTTATTTCAATGCCATTTTTGCACTTAAATAAGCATTTTTATTTATGTCTGACTGTAGATTTTATAGAAATTAAGTCATTGTTTAAAATGTGCAGGTTTTAGGATGAATGTACTGTATATATGTGATTTATGCTTATTGCATACCTTATACAAATAACATGCCGCAATCTTGGAAATGTAAATGCTGGTGAGATGCTATAGACTTCATATGAGCCAGCACCTCTAATTGATTTCATATGTACATTTTTGAACTTTATAGCTATTGTTTCCTGGGAGGAGTCTGCATGTCCTTCCTGTGTTCATGCGGTTTCCTCCGGGTGCTCCGGTTTCCTCCCACATTCCAAAGACATGCAGCAAGTGGATTGGATACACTAAATTGGCTCAAGGTCTGAAGTGTGTGTGCGAATGTGTAGTACGGATGAATTACCGTGGCAGGGCTAGCCATCTGGTGGTCTTAACCTTGGCTCTAGATGATTGTCACTGCTAAAGTGATACCCCGACCACATGTGCCAAAATGGGAAAAAATGTTGAGGATGGATGGATGGATGGATGGAATAAAGGTGGTAGGGTCTGGAGCTAATTGTATATGAAGTGAAATATCTAACTCTCTTGTATTCTAACAGTTCTTTTGCATTTCCACCCTGCCTGGCCATCTAGTTCTCAGTATGTTTTTGAGATATATGTGATTAGAAAGGTTTCATATCTCTTACAAACTAAAACATAATAATTGCTGTAGTAAATTGTATATTCCTTTGATACTTGAAAAGGCATACAGGATCACTTCTTATTTTTTTATCTCTGACTGCCTCCTATATTCAGTTTATTTGCAACTAATTTATTGTTTTCATGTCATGGTTACCATCTTGACATACAAAATCCTTCCAGTCTGAAGTAAACTTTCAGTTTCATCTTGCAGGTGAGATGACACTGTAGGTAGGAAATTTAACATTAAAATGCACAAGCTCAGAGAAATTATGTAATAATCTGTCACCTTAATAATAAAGTATTTAGGTGTCCTTTACTGGATGACATAAACAACATGTTACTACCTAAATGGACCTAAATATGTCCTCAGGTTTGTATGTCAAAGTTAGTAGAGGTATGCATTGGATTGTACATCTGTCATATTTTATAACGAGAGTCACCACTTCAAGGTATTACTGTTCTGAGCTATATTTTTGATGTTTCTGATTCACACTGCAGTGTACAGGTATAAGTAGTTTTAGGTAGGTTATATCACAAACCATTATGGAAAGCATGGGCATTAATGGATTGTCCAAAAAACTGGTCAGACAATAGGTAGAAGAAATTAAATGAAGCTGCACAACTTTAATACACTGAATGTACTATATGAATGTGGTTATAATATTATCCACACACAGTTTTTTTATCTGCTTTATAAATGTTGCACACATCCAAAGCCTATTATAGTAAGCAATAAGGAAAAGGCAGGAACAAATTCTGGAAATGAAGCCAGCACACTGACAATGGGATCCGTACTGATCCCTGAAGGAATTTTTTACCGAAACAAAAATGGCCGGGCATACTTGTGCGAAAGTGCTTTTCACTGAAGAAGCACTTTCGTGGAAGTATGCCTGCAGCTAAAGGGAGTTGTGGGAGAATGACTGTTGCAGAGACTGTACTACGGTGCGGATAAGGGAAAACTTCCCTTCTCCTCACTGTAGTGTGATCTCGGAGTGAGAATATTAAAGTGGGGGGCACAGCACCCCACATGGGGGGTGCAGGGGGGGGCTTTCCCCCTGCATAAACATTAATTTACTTTTTTTTTTAACACACTTTAGCAAAAGTGGTTAATCGATGAAAAGCACTTTCGCTAAAGTGTGTTCGGTGATAGTGGAATCGGACTGTTGCACTTTCGTTCAACAGTCCCAGATCCCACTGAAAACAAACATATAGGCAGTTGTAGACCATCACAAATTCATTTATCAACACAGTATTGGAAACTGTAATAAAAACCCATGCAGATACAGTGAGGGCACACAAATGTCACAAAGAAGAAAACTCCTGGTTACCAAATCAGGGAAATAAGAGCTATGATGCATCACTGTTATCATATTTACCAACAGGCTGCCTTCTCTATATCACTATGAAAACATATGCTGGTATAATATCATGCAACATGATATTAATATAAGGAAAGGCATTCTGTGATAATCATATGTTTTGGCTAGAAATGCATTACCATTAGTGTAACTACAGAATAAAGGGCAGGGTTATAAATGAAGTTGCTAAACCTTGTAATATAACTATCTTTATCTTTCTGTGACACAGTAAAGCTCTGCTGTATGGGCTGATTCCAGATAAGATGAAAGAAAATGATTATACTCAAGACTCCACCAAGATTTTAACTTCCTTGTACTTCGATTCAACACAGCACCCTCTTCAAAGTAAATGTTAGAAAAGGTTTGAAGGATGAACTTGGATGTGTTTAGGTAAACTGTTGATGTTCTGTTTCATACTTTCATTATGCAGAACTATTGGACATTTGTTTAGTCCAAACTTATAACAGACAGATCCAAATAGAAAAAAAAATCAACCAGTTCTCTTTGGGCAATAGATATATTAAGGAAAAGGAGGGATTTTTGCAGTGATTTAATCATATTTTAGATAAGCATTCTATGCAATAATCAATAGAATAAACTGAAAACACTGGAGAGAGAGTGAGTGTGAAGTTATTAAATAAGTTGACAGTTATGTTTTTGGAAGTATAAAATTATGTGACCACTTAGGAATTTTAAACGTAAAAACCACAAGAGGCCAGGTACCGAAAACAACAAAGAAACCAATGCAGCACACAAAGGTACCAAGTAGAGGTTGTCAAACCCAAAGCACAAAACGCAATCCAAAGTGAAAGCACCAGCTTGGTTGGACAGGTTGAGGCAAAAATCCCCAGTAAAATATTTTCAGAGGGGTCCCCCAAACAGCAGGAGACAATAATGGAGGTAAGCAGTGAAGGGGGACAGGAACAAATTGAAGTTACAGAGAATATTGTAGTGGAAGGACCATGTCATAGGCTTCATGATTTTAACATCTACAATTATAGTGGAGAAGAAGTCACTAAGGAACATTTTTCTTTATTTTCCAAAGGTCTCAAGTTCATTCCCTCAAACAGGGGAAGTATAGTAGACACATTGATAGACCTGAAGACATTTTTAAGAAAGAAAAACTAAGAAATTATATTTCAGGGGCAGCACAATGGTAACATGGGTTCAGATGTTAGGAGACCTATCACATTCAATCCACCCATGCACCCCCAGCTAAAGAATTTTGAGTTACAGGTAGAAAGGGAGATTAGAAGTAACACCACAATGGGGTGGAATGGAAAATGTAATTTAAGTGAGGAGGAATTTAATATTATTAAATCTTTACAGGAAAATAGATATGTTAGGATAATGCAACCAGACAAGGTGGAGGGGTGGTTCTTATGGACAGTATTGTATATTCCAGCAAAATGTTAAATATGTTAAATGACACATCAAGATACATCAAAGTATCTAGGGATGACATAAACTTGGCCTATCAAAAAATAGATTTTTGTATTAAAAGACATGTTAGATGACCAAGTAATTGACCATGAAACCCACAAATACCTTAGTATGGAGAAGCCCAGAATACCTGCCATATTTGGGATCCCTAAGGTTCACAAAAATGTTGAGGATCCCTCCATGAGACCCATTGTTGCTGCCAATGGATCAAAAATGTACCCCTTGGCAAAGTACTTGGACCTTAAGTTAAAAAATATTTGGGTCAATGCCAAAGGGATGCTTAAGGATTCTTGGGACTTCTTAAAGAGCATTGATAAGAAAATGTATTCAGATACGCTTATTTTTGCTACTTTGGACATACAGGATTTATTCAATGTCATTCCGCATAGCATAGGTACAGAATGGTTTCAAGAAGCTATTAACCAAGATGGGAATTTAGACCAGAACACCTTCCTGTTGTACATGGAACTTATGGAACTGGTTCTGGAACAGAATTTTTTATTCTTTGAAGGTGAATTCTTCAAACAGATACAAGGTGTAGCTATGGGGGTGTGTTGTGCCCCCACCTATGCCAACATTGTTCTTATGGTTTGGGAACAAAAATGTGTCTTTCAATCAGAATACGCACAATACTGGATTTATTATAAGCGCTACCTTGATGATATTTGTATTTTTTAGAAGGGTAGTGAAACAAAATTGATGGAATTTGTTCAATATGTGAATCAGACGACAGATTTTTTTAAGATTTACCCATCACATTTCAAATCAAGAGATTAATTTTTTAGATGTTACCATCAGAAAGGATTGTATTGCACAGGAATTCACCGCCAATGTTTACAGGAAGGAGACTTTTTCCAACTCCTATTTGTATTTTACTAGTTCACATCCCTATACACAAAAAAGAAGTATTGTTAAGGGGCAATTTGTTCATAGTTACAGGATGACATCTAGGGATGTGGACTATGAACATGAAAGCCAGAAAGTGATGGACATGTTCCTAGCTAGGAAATACCCTAGGAAGTTAATAGAGGATGTTATGACTGAGGTGAGAGCTGGTAGAAATTCTAAATTTGCCCTTATTTTGGGAAGTGACACTTTGGAACGTGATAAGTTGGAAGGGCACATGGGGCAGGTTAGTTTGCTAGCCAACAAGGATAATGCTAACAATGAAAATCCAAGCTGTTCAGATTTAGATAAGAAAGGAACCTTTGGGGGTAATTATGTTATATTTTACAATCAGAACACACCAAGGGTTAGAAACATCATTGCACACATGACAGCAATAATGCCATCTGTAAACATACACTTGCATGTCGAAAGGCCAAATGGGGCTTTTTTTGTAATAGAGATGGTACACCAAGATGTTAGGGGTTGTCCCTGGGAGACCAGAATAGAGGTTAGAGAAGTATTTTGGCAGTTACTACTGGAAACAAATAGGCCTCCTGGTTTGAACGAACACATCTCTATTGCCCCCATCTTGAAAATGAGGGCAGCTAAATTATAAGGAGTCCCATTTTATTTTGGGAACACTTTTCTGTTTACATAATGCACTACACACTTTATACATACTTTTTTACATTTCTGCTAAATACATTTTTCAGGTCCCTTGAATATACTTTCTTTATATATACTCATAAATACCTTTGTACTTAAACATTTTATGCATACTTATAAGTATGTATGTATATATATATATATATATATATATATATATATATATATTCCCCGGGATTCATGAAGCCCGGCGCAAGGCCGGCAGTAGGCTTGCACCGATAGTGCAGCATGAAGATGGTGCAGTAGCGCCAAATGCATATTAATGAAGGTGCGCTGCCGCCACAGCCACGTGCACAGGAAAGGAGCGCGAGTGCATAGGGAGTGTCGAAGTGCCGCATGGAGGCTTGGAAATGCCAGCTGTCGGTGTGCAACCTAAAATGCTTGCATATAACAAGTTGCAAGATAGTAATCACATCTGTCAGTGTCCGTGGATACTGAAACGTATGCAAAGCATGCAAGAAAGTTCCTGTGAACACAAAATGCACGGTAGGGAATAACTGGTCCCTATCCCGTGAAAAAATGACATGGAAAACCATGTGCCCGTAGTCCAACGTGGTGTAGATAGCTATACCAAGTGGAAGTGAAACACATCATATGTTAGCGAGCCGCCAGTAGGTATGTCCAGCCCAATGGTTCGGGTCACCAGCTGACCCATAATGTGAGGGAGGGTACACAGCTGGGCAGATGTGTCCATAACAAAATACACGATAAATGTACATATCTAGCGACCGTATGTCCGAATCATATCTTACAAGGCATGTAATAGTCACATACAAAAGGAATGTCCGTATTTCACATACCAAATCTGACAGGAAATAGAATAAGCATGTAAATGAAACAGAAGGACATATAAACAGCTACAACAATAAGGAAACATGTAGGCTAAAAGGAACAGTATTATCCGTACTGTCAACTGTGGGGACGTGCTGTCCAGTACAGTCAGATATGTGTATGGAATATATCCCATCCTGGACATAGGAAAAGGTGGCATCCTACCAATGATTAGAACAGTCAGCCAAAGTCCGCAAATCAACGGTACAAGCCAAACTTGTCAGGATGTGTCACAGTTGAACAGGTAGTACCCGGATATACCAACCATGTAATGAAAGTTAAGTATGGGCTTGTACCTATGTACGTGAGGTATAGCATGTGGAAAGCAAACATGGCAGGGTTGTCCACACAACCATACAGGTACCTGACATATGTAGGGTATTCAATGTGTTACTCTGGCCGTGTCATGGGCCAACAACCAAAGCAGTGATGTATGGGGTGTGAGGAATATGTGTGTGTGGGGGGATGGGTAATGGTACAATCCTCCAAGGTGATACTGTGTCGTATGCAGAATAGGTGAACCAGAGGTGTATGAGGGAGCAGCAGGTGAAGCTGAAAGAAACACAGAAACATGTATAAACAGCTGCAATACAACCAGATGGGCCATACTGCAGAACACAATCCCACAAACATATGAATATTGAAATGTGCGAAACAAATGTATAGACATGTCAACGGCACATACCCACAGATTGGTCCTGATGAAACTGGCCATAACAAATGCAACACACCTGGATGCATTATGGACTACCCAGCATCCCCTCCACATCACACAACCTGCTCCCTTACCTGAACGTCCACCAGATCCAGCCATACTTGGCCTACTGGTTTGGTGCAGCCACATCTACACATAGTGACCACTACGCATATGTAGTAGGTAGTGTCACCCTAGGCAGTTGCAGGATTGCACACAATGTATCCCTTGCATGTAAAACCCCCAGCACATTTTCATAATGCCAGAAGAATGTTCGGTATATCTCTTGTTTTGGTCTTGTTCATATCCCTCATGGGATAAGTAACCTGTGTAAATATTAGAATGGAAGACACAAAGTCCAGTCTTGTAGATATCTGAACACAAGTTGGAATGTGCATTAGTTGTGCACGACACTGTCCAGCCCTAAATGGTCATGCATAACCTACTACCCAGGATCAAACACCTGCCCGTGTGACACATGTGTCCTGACACGAATAAGCGAGAGAATATATTGCACACATTCGCATAGTGGCACATGGTATAAGGGTGATGAAGGCACTGACATAAACAGGATACCCCTGATCCACTGTGTGAGGGACAAGTAATGTGTGTGTAGGTGTGACCTGACCAACAATGGTACAATGCCAAATGTCTTGTGACCGTAGGAAATAACTATGCACCATACTGCATGTAACAGTTGCCTAAAGTTGTCACGTCAGGATAGAATAAACGTAATTCGTACAAGAAACAGGCAAACAACAAAAGTGCCAAAGGTATAAGGCTCACAACTAGGAAACAAATGAATGTTCTAAACCTGCACTGACTGTGGCTATGTGTTGGCCCAAACAATCTGGTGTCTGCAGTAGGGTTATCATCTGTCCCGCTTTGCAAGGGACAGTCCATCGTTGGACAGTTGTGTCCTGACAAAAGACATTTCAAATGGCAAATGTCCTGGGATAGTAGGACATAATTATGTCCCATATGTTATGTAATAGTAGCAGAAAATAATTATTGCAGTATCTACAATACCTAAATGTTACAAGAAAGAGAATAAGCAACCAAACCGCTACAACAATAGGCTTTTATGTAGGCAAATAAGTAAAGTTCTATCTGTTGTACTGACCGTGGGTATGTGTCTGCTTGTAAAATCTGATGTGTGTTCTGAAAATGTCCCATCTTGGCCATTTGAAAAGGTGCCAACCCTAGTCACCAGAATACAGCACAACCTGTACATATGACAATGTCAATGATACCAATGGCCAGACCCTTAAAAACTCACAAAGTCAGTGACCTTTGGGGGAAAGGTGTTGAATGAGAATGACTACTTACAACAATGAAGAGTAATAGATGCATTTAACTGCAGAAAATTAGTAGTATTACGAATCTGTCAACACATTCCAAGTTAATAGTACTAATATAGTAGAAGTGTCCGTGATTGTCCCAGAGTTGTCATAGCCTTGTCCCTGTCACTGTAGACACGAGTCTCCGAGAGGTCCATACACAGAAGTACACCAACCAACTGCCACATCTGTTGACAGGACTATTGCATACCTGTAGTGAATTCATAACAGATGTCCAGAATAATATTCATTGTATGTATAAATGAATTAAATAGTCAAATGGGAAGGGAAACCACCCCCCCCCAACATGCATTATGTAGTGGAACCACTCCCCACCCTAAATTATGTAGTTCCGACCCAATAATGTGGTCAGAGGTGCCCAAACACCTGCGTCTGTAATCACAGGTAGAATGTTAAACTTTGGACTAACTCTGTCCATGTGCTACATCTGATCTTTGAACAGCGCCAGGGCAGTGCTAGTCACCAGTCGGCCGAGCCTAAACCCAGACCAGCACTTGAAAACCCTGACAATCAAACACGCGTATGTGCGTGGACTATAAGCGTAGGAGTTATGAATATCCTTGGAGTGAGTAGACTTGCAGCACGGGTCCAGAGCAGTAGGAAACAGGGAATGTCCTAATTGTAGTACTGTGGTTTTCCCAGCAGGAGAATGGATGCCTGCTGTGTAAGGGAAGCGGTGAGGCGTATGTCAGAGTAGCTATGAACCATGGGTATACATATAAATGAGCCAGAACACCAATAGTGTAGTGGTTATAGCATTCGCCCAACGTAAAGGCATTCCCTGTCCAAGTACGACTATAGCACATATTAATTGTGTAATGAATGCCTCTGTGCTGTAAAGCCAACATTTATACATGTAAAGGTGACCGCGTTCGCATGGCTCCATTAACCGGATTCCATCAAAGTGGTACTGTCATAAGGAATAAGGCACATGTAATCCTAAAGATGTGCTTGTAAACATATGTAACTCAGAATAAGTAGATGCAAGTGGGCCTGCGCGGGTGTATGCAGCTATTAGCATAGCAAATGTATGTTGTCTTCTACAGCTGTGACTTTCATATATATATAGTTACATAGATGTGTCTATAGATAAATATCCACAGACATGACAGAAATGTGCAATTATATATCTACATATTTATCAATATATACACATATATATATATCCACATTTATTTATATATATATATATATATATATATATATATATATATATATATATATATATATATATATATATATATATATATATATATATATATATATATATATATATATATATATATATATATATATATATATATATATATATATATATATATATATATATATATATATATATATATATCGATAGATAGATATGTTAGGAACGCTGACAGACGAAAGCAAACCTAAGGGTTGTGAAGGGAATCCAGAGCAAGTTAGGAATTATGAAGTGCTCACAGCATATGTCACATAAAGCTGCACAAGTGTGAGTAGAGCACTGCTCTCCACACCAGAGGCAGGGCTATACCAGTGGCCATAACATTGTTGAAGTGCTATGTCAACATTGTAAACAGACGGAATGTAGGACATGTTGCAGCCACCTACACTTGTAACCCGCAAATCATTCGTACTCCATAACACCAGAAAAGGCACTTATGTGCAAATATGAATGGATGGTGAGCCTGTGAATACACGAGGTGGTACAAAATGTGTGTAGGGCCCCAATGCTCATGAGAGGGCAATGTGTAAAGGTGTGTCATGGCTGCAATATCAGGTGTATAATGGCTGTTATGCGGGGAAACTCAACACGGGTGTGCAGGAGAAACTATGGATATGCGAGTATGGACACAGGAGTGATAGGGTATGTTGCGCCGGGTGCAATGGAGCGGCCCGTGGAGGTCAGCTAGTACGTAGGTGCGATTCCCAGATAGAGCATCATTTGCATGGAGACATGCGTGAATGGGCGTATCGTTGTCGGACGCTGTGCGTCAGGTCTGACAACCCGGCACATAAAACCTATACGCCACCCATGAGCGGATTGGAATTCTGCTGTGACAACCCCAAACCGGGAAAAGCAGAAAGACACAACTACATGAAGACAACAATTTGTCAACATACAGTCACAATAGCACAAACACACATCCTATCAACAGTAATAATATGAATGTGTATAGAAACAAACAGGAAAAATAGGCTGCACATATGAGAAATATGTCGAATGACACTATCACAACCCAGTTAGCAGCGGCACCCCAGACATGAAAAACGTGCGATATCTGTCCGCTGCATAATGTGCAATATACTGAGCACAAGTTCACCGGAGTGAAGTGTCAGTGTCAGAATGACTAAGGCAATAGTATGCTGTTGAAGCAGGGATAAAACCAATACACATGTGTAAGTGTCCATGTCCGGGAAATGTATAGGTTAACGGACACACAGATGTATATATAGATAAAAACTTATATATACACATGGCTATATTAATTTACATACACATATATATCCATACGGATATATATATATATATATATATATATATATATATATATATATATATATATACATACAAGGATATACTACGGATATATATAGATAGCTATGTATGCACAAACAACAGGTAGTGATATATACACATACACACAAAACAAACTATATGTCAGTGTAGATATACACATTCACATAAATAGGTTACTTCACAGCAATTAGGGGTAACATATTTACAGCCCGGGCATTTGTGACTGGGAGGTCCAATAAAGAAACGTACCCCCCACATCACCCAGCTAGGCCGGACAGACATACAGACAGGCAATACAGAGCAATACACTGCCGCTGTCCAAAACACCGGTAGGAAAGGACCAGTGGGAGAGTTCTGCAAGGTCTACACTTTAAACATGGATAAAGGTGTCCCTTGCGGGACCCCAAAAATTCAGGGTATGAAAAAATCTGCTGACATTATTACGAGCAGGATGTAGGTGTACATGGAACAGTAGGTTGTGCAAGTGTGATAATACATGAGTTGACAAAACGTACAACATGTCCCGAGATGGGGAGAGTGGGCAATGTGTAGGGGTGTGCTCATACCCCAGTTGCGCTCGCAGTAAGTATTTGTCATGACTGCTGTAGGGGGGTGCCAGGTAGGTGGACCATGGGTATGCATTAATGGGCTTAAGTGTGCAGGTGCTGGTTGGCAGAGATGTAGTAGGCCCACCCAGTGGAAGTCATTAATATTCCTATGTGGGCATAGCATACGCCTACACCTCCCAAACCTGAAGAGCACATCTACCGGATAGTTTGTAAACCATCAGGGAATACATAGAGACCTCCAAAGTGCAGTGTACCCAATTAGTATGGACGTCCATAGTTATGTATCTGAATGTAACAAAGTCCAACTAAACACTGCCAGAACTACTGATATTAGGTGAACAGGTGGCAGAATACAGGTAATGACAGATGACAACATGTATGAGTCATAAGCGGCATGTACCTCGACAAACATGAATGAATACATATGTTCTGTGACTGTGAAAGTGTCTGGTTAATAGAACCAATCGTCTAAATGTGTCCTGCAGGGTGTTATGCATTGTTCCTGATACAGTGTTCATTCACACCCATTGGTATGTGAGTTCTGCTACTGACGGAAAGTGCATAGGTTGCTGACCACCTCAGGTAGATGATAGCATTATAGAAGAAGTTAAACACCCATACGCCTGTGAGGGACACACCCATCTGGGCAGTTGTGTCTTGCAAAATGACAGTTATGGCACATGGCCTGTCACCTGTGAGTTCCGGAATGGAGGCTATATAGTGTGTATAGTGGTGTCAGGCATCAATTTGTTGTATCAGTAACAGCTACATGTAATAGGAAACAGTATTATCAATTATAATGCTGCATGAATACTTAACGTATGCAAACTGTGGAGGTCGTTCGTGTACTACTGGCTGTGGGTCAGACCTCTCAACCAGTTGGGGACAAATTTCAACAGAATCACAGACAAGTCAAAAAAACACAAGGACAATCAGGGACACATTTAAAATATTAGAGCTATTAACTGGAAACATTGACAGAATCAGAACATATGAACTGATACACATTTTTTGAAGTAAAAGAAGTTTGTAACTCTTAATTATTGTCATTGTTCATGAAGTGTAATTCACCACCTTTCCTCCAAATATCACTAGTTTTAGGAGGGATTAAGAGGGACAGAGTTAAAATTTGAGTCAAAATCAGGGACGGCCCTAAAAATCAGGGACAGTTGAGAGGTATGCTGTGGGTATGTGTTGCCTCGACACATCTGATAGCTCTACATATAGGGTCTATAGGGCCGCCACCAGTCTGAACGGCCAAAGTGGAACCTGCTCTGTAGAACTGTCAGATGTACCAGGGCAGAACATACTTACAGCCATGCATAGTACAGAAATATACATTTCGGAGCAAATCAAAGCATAGTCTAGCAGCAGTATAGTTGCTTATGCTACTACATATGACATATTGACGTGTCAGGTATACAAGAACTGTAACAAGCAGCCAGTACAGACACCTACAACATGAGAATGTCTCCTAATCAGGACAGTTGCAATGGCTAGAGTATTGTCCATACCACTCAACTGTCCCTGAATGTCAGGTACGTCCATGAGTTTGACTGAAAGTCTAACTGTGTCCTTCTTAATCCCTCCTAAATGTAGTGGCTGTTGAAGGAAAGGTGGTGAATTACACTTACTGACTAATGACAATAAGTAAGAGTTATAAACAACTGTTACTTCAGAATATGTGTATTATGTCATATGCTCTGATTCTGGCAATGTGTCAAGTTAATAGCACTACTTTTGTAAACGTGTCCCTGTTTTTCATGACCTGCCCCTGAGTCTGCAGAAATGTGTCCCTGATTGATGGAGAGTTCTGGTATTGTCACATGTGATGTGTGATGAGGGACTGTCCCATGCAAAGTGGGACAGGTGTCACTCCTACAGTCTCCCATCGTGCAATCTGAAAGGTGGCCAACGTGCAGTTGGTATGTGGTAGCATGACTCGGCAGACAGCTGCGTTAACAAACTCAAGTCACATGTCAGCATTGCAGAGTATCGGTTCCCATGTATCAGGCAGATGGGAGCAGATCATATGAGGAACACGCATATAATATGAGTACGTCACTGGACAGGCCGCCGAGTCCGTACAGTCGAATGGCTGCCGTCGCAAAATGGTTACACATACCAGATACTGTAGTCATGTAGTCCGATGTAATACGCATCACAAGGGATCGCACACACCCAGCGTGAGTGACAAATGTAAGTGGAAATGTCGGAGAGCGAGCGGCTATAAGTGTGTTTGTCTACCGGTATGCCAGTAGTGCCCTGTCAAAGAAATGTGGAGTGAAAACATGTATAAGTTGCTGTGACCAGAGGTCAGCAGTGATTAACACTGTGCAAACCCAAGCACAACAGCTCCCACCTGCTGGACTGTGCCTTACCCGGTTTGTATCCAAAGGCATCGGCCTGTCCGCAAACAAAGAACCGCCCTATACACGTGATGGTAGAAGTACCCTGTGCACATAGCTCATGTGAATTAACAATAGACCATGGCATATGTACAGACAATAGACCACAAACACCATACAGCGCAGACATCCAACAGTATAGCAATGTACTGGCAGATATGTCCGGACCACTGGTGTGTGCATGCCTGGCCATCCTGTGGTTCAGTGTGTGAGCATGCCCAGTATGACTGTTACGCATGTTGTAGACTGACAATACTGTAATGTGTGTGAGCATGCAAAGTATGGTCAACTGTATTGCATGTGTCACATGTCTAGAAAGTACTGTGTTGCTGACCCCTCCATTCTACACAAACAGGTGACATGCTGTGTCTGCAGGGTAGCTAATGGTCATGTGGCATTGACAGTTGCTACATGTCTGTATAGCGTGGGGGGACATGCAACCACAACCACAGTCCTACACAGCACCATGGGTGGTGCACATAACTCTCACATGTGTAGGTGTGACGGGGGGCACAGACAACAGTTGTGCACATCTGCCGCTACTGTACTGGTCTGCCGGGTACTCCATGTCAGTGTGTGGACTTACCTAAATTGCTGGTTGGAGGGATACCAGGGTATGTCAGTTCCCAGCATTAATTACCAGCACAGTGGTGTTGGACATCCTATTACACATCCTACATCAAACAGCCTGGCCTGTGTGTGTCATAGGGGGTTGGGGTCAGTCATTGGGCATATCCATAGGCCATCGTATATCCTTTGTCTGTATTGGTCCACATCTGTCCAGCTGCATGGAACGTGTGTGGGCTGTACGGACACACATGATAGTCAGCCCATAATCTGCAGTGGGTTAGGACACCCTGTGTACTACAGCCTACCATTGTGACCCCCATATGTGCTACAGAGGTCATGGTGCCACTATGGATGTGTACTGTCTGCTGCCCTAACATATGGCCACCACAGTCGCTTGTATGCTCACATACATACCAGAGCAATGGGTAAGTACACATTCTAATACAACTGCCACTTGTTAGGTCAATAGAAATACCCTGGTTGTGTTACAGACTGGAGGACTGTGCTGGAGTGCTGCCTATGTCGGATGCACACAGTGCACCTCCCATACATGGCCGAGCACAGGTACTGTCATGTTTGGCATCCATTGTACTGTGTGCTGGTCAGAGAGGGGAAATCTGTGGGCACCTACTGTGTCAGTGCATATGCCTTGTGTTGCCTCTTTGCCAAGGGCAGGTCATACTGTGCACGGGCTGTCGCCGATTTTGCCCTAGTCAGGTAGTTCCTTCACCAAATCACACTGTACCTGTACAGGCCTTGGCAGTGGTGTTGGGCTGTGTGGCCCTGCCCCATGCTGTTCCTGCTGCAATTGTTACTGCAGGATAACATTGTGTAGCATAGCAAATAACATAATAACATGTATGCATGTAGCTTGTGAATACTGCAAAGCCCCAACAGATGTGTCCGGATACCAGAACTGTGAACCGAGCATCCCAAACACATGCACATGTATATGTCTTGCATGTGCGTCCGCCTCAGTATGGTGTGATTGTTCAGGTGTGTGTGCATTGCTGATGGGTGTTATAAGCCAATATACCAGTATTTACCTAGCATCCCCCACTAGGAGACTGTAGGGGATGACCACATAGGCATTGGTGTGCTACAGCTGTGTCAGATGCCATATATCAGACACATCACAGCTTCCAGGGCAGACAGCACACACATTCAATCTCATGCCGTGGTCATCGCATAGGGCCTAGCTGTTGGGGGGTATGCCCCTGCACCGACTGTAGGCCCTACCCTGCTCCCCAGGTGGTGCTACATGTGCAGGCTATAGCACCCAGTACCCCAGGGTACTCATCCATGTGGTTAAACAGATTCAGATTCATATTGCTGGTCCACTAATCACGTGTGTGGAGGACCTGTACGTGCTCACTAGCATGTGTTGACATGGCATCTGTGAACTGGTGCAATACTCTGGATGCAGATGCCTGTGAGATACCCATGATATCCCCAGTTGTGCTGTGTGAGGTACCTGTGGCTAGTATACCTAGGCCAACACATCCCATGGTATCCACTGTGATACGTTCCCCTCGGCCTGTTTGATGTGTTAGGCACAGGTCAACAAGCTGCTGTAGGAGGTCTCTGTCCACCCCATAGTGTTCCAACATCCCCAGCCCATGTAGACCCTGGTAAGTCACCCCCGGTCTATAAAGTCTTATGTCACCCCAGTAAGGGTTGTTCGGCAGCATACACATCTGCACTGCCCCAGCCTCCTGCACATGTTGGTATATGTTGCCTGCTGCAGCCCGTGTCATTTGGTTGGACTGTGTCGTGAAATGTCCCTACAGGTATATACCGGTGGTGTAGAGTGTGGATGAAACATGTGTGTATGCTGCTTGCTCGCATTAATGTACTGTTCATGTGCAGCCTGGCCATGTCATCAGCTGATTGTGCTGATCAACACCTGTTTGTGCAGCCTGTACACCCTGACTACCCCACCACTGCTGTCATCCCTCCCAACATCACCAGGCAGGTATAGACACACCCCTAGCTTAGGTTTGCTAAGGCAGGAGCAGTCCCGAGGCACAGTTCTGCAATGTACATACAGTATGCCTGATCCCCCTCCCATGCTGTCAACTATATGCGAGACCTGCACCTGGCTGACTACACACATATACTCCACAGACCAGCACCACAACCTGGTGATAAATGTGATACACCATAGTCAACCTCATCTGCATAGTATAGTCTTCTAATGAATAATTATATGACCCATACCAAACCTCCAACATATTAACCACTGCTCAGTGTCGCTCAGATCCACACACAACTGGCAACAGGTGCCTTACCATCATCATATTTGATGTCCCATGATCTGCCCAGCAACAAAATAACCGGTGTCTACATGACTACAACCCGTAGCCCTGCACACCACAGACGATGTGCATTAACACCATGCCATGGCAGATATACATAGATTCCAGGTTATCACATACAGATCATCCGGCAATAGTGCTGATGTCCCCAGGCATATGTTCACACCTATGTCCACCTCTACATCTACATATATCACATATATTATTTGTAGACATATATACATGGACATACATATATGTATATATACATACACACATATACATGTATATACATATGTAGATATGGCATTTATATCACAATAGCGAACCACATGACAGCAATGCATTAGACCGGAATGGAAAGGAAACTACATGTGCCACCTGCATCATGTAGTGTTGTTAATATCAAGGCACGTGTGTTATGTTGCGTCACATGGGTCAGACCTTAGCAAGGGTAGGAGTAGGGCTGCTGACAGTTACTCACCAGACCTATTGAAGACTGTATGTGTTGACAACCCAGTGTCTTGGCAGAATATGCAGGCTGTGGACACTAAATAGGTCAGCAACAAAACAAACTGGACACATCCTGCAGCTAGCCACCCAAATACCAACACATATGCTATAACTGCCAAACACACATCTGGCATGCCCTGGAATCAGCATCTACCTGTCTAGTCTACCACACTACAGCATTATGCAGTAACAGAACGCACTACCGAGTTCCAGCATCACCGCACTCCCACAGGCATACTTCTAGGTGGATGACATCATCCGCAAAGGCAAAGACGCTGATAGGGAATGTATGTGGTGTGAGCCGTCTAAAAGCATTACTGTGTCCCCAGGCAGCTGGAAACACACACACACACACACACACACACACACACACACACACAGCAGGGCTGGGAGTCGAACATACACCTAACTACCTTATCACACTACAGCATTACGCAGTTACAGAATGCGCTACTGAGATTACTGAACACAGCACTCCCAGAGGCATACTTCTAGCTGGATGACATCATCCGCAAAGGCAAAGACACCGATAGGGAATGTATGTGGTGTGAGGCATCTAAAAGCATTACTGTGTCCCCAGGCAGCTGGAAACACACACACACACACACACACACACACACACACACACACACACACACACACACACACACACACACACACACACACACACACACACAGAGGCACACACTTGGCAGGGCTGGGAGTCGAACATACACCTAACTACCTTATCACACTACAGCATTACGCAGTTACAGAATGCGCTACCGAGATTATTGACACAGCACTCCCAGAGGCATACTTCTAGGTGGATGACATCATCCACAAAGGCAAGGACGCCGATAGGGACTGTATAGAGAGTGAGCAGTCTGAAAGCATATTACTGTCCCAAGGCAGACGTAGACAAACACACGGCAGTGGTGTGATCATGGCAACTAAATATCTACGGAGCACTACAACAACACTACATAGATACGGGACGTGCCACAGACAGTACACCCTTCAAGACAGTCAACCAGTGTGTTCAGTGTAGGCATCCATCATGACATTGAAAAGGGACATCTGTTGCCTGGAGGACCACCATCGCTATACAGGATGTCAATGGCCATGCCCATACACAGAGGCACATCACCAACACAAGGTGTCACTGGGCATGCCCACACGCATAGTATCACACTTCCATTTGGAATGTACCGTTTGTCCATCTACACAACGGCGTACTGGGCATGCTCACACACTTAGCAGTTGAAAAAGGGCCGTCTTGCATGCACACGGATTCTAAACATGGAAGGGCGCAGTTTGAAATGTACTGTGTGTCCATCTACACAACAGTGTACTGGGCATGCTCACACACTTAGCAGTTGCAAAGGGCCGTCTTGCATGCACATGGATTCTAAACATGGAAGGGCACAGTATGGTGTTACTGTCCCCACGTACATGAAGGCCACTCACATGTACTGACTAGTACACACTCAGGAGCCATCACAGATGTCTCAGGTGCAGATCACAGAGGAACACACCGCAGTCTACAATGTAGCCCTTAGACATCACCATGTCGTTGGACCAGCAATACACAGCCATACATTACCACAACACCGTGTGACTCATGACCAGTGGACTGTACATAGGTCTACATCAACTGTGCAGACTACACATGTACCGACAGGGTTCCATCACGTGTTATGCATTGCAATGATACCACTGTATATAACCAGGTCAGCTCTACACATACCAGGGGCCCTGGGTCTTACACAGCTGTGACAGATGAATGTCGCTGTACACCAAAGAACACACATGTTTGGATATGACATACATGTAATAACAGTGGATATGTGCATGGACCACACACACAAC
This sequence comes from Protopterus annectens, assembly GCF_019279795.1. NCBI lineage: Eukaryota > Metazoa > Chordata > Ceratodontiformes > Protopteridae > Protopterus > Protopterus annectens. Next base: position 563,502,792 of record NC_056744.1, on the reverse strand, counting down.
ACATATGTACATAGCATAGCTTTTGCTGTCCTCCATGCAGACAAGTGGCTACAGCAATCACACGCACGCAAATGGAAGGTAGGTCCATGGCTGTTGAATGCTAACAGTACATGAGGTAGCAATGTTGACCGAGGACACATTCCCTCTGTACTAGTTACCCATGACACCCATCATATCATACAACAGTCCATGTGTTATGTATGTCATCACACATGTCCACCAATTGCAATGCATACAAACATGGCTACATGACAGGCATGTAGGACCAACACACATGTACAATTTGTAGTCTGCATGCACCTACCATGCATGTGCAGTAGCTGATGTATGTAACTCATCTGTGCCCAACTACAACATGTAGTTGCAATGCAGCCCGATCATTGACACCTGTATATAGTGACATACTGACAGTATGGTAGGATGTACATCAGGAATGGATGGATGTGTGTACATAAAGTGGTGATTCACCTGTGCAGATGGATGTTTGCCGGGGACGGCTCACAGGTGTGTCACACGCCATCCTACCATTACATGTGCAAACAGTACGCTATGTTACTGTTACTTGACGGTGAAGACATAAAACCTACACAGCGGTCAGGTGTTACTGACTGTAAGTCACTTGACACCTGTAACACTTACATCCTCCCATGTGCATATAGCAGCACAATTGCCAGACGTAGCGTTGGTACACATAATGTGGCCAATACTGCTGCATGTCTGTCAGACGTATCATCATTTAGCAGGTGTATCATTCACAGTACTGCCGTGGGTGTTTGCTTGTGTGACCATATATGCCACGTATGGTGGGGAATACATCCCAATTGTTACACAACCCTGTACACTGTTGTAGAGATTTGTACATACTGGAGTGTGGAAAGCATGACGTAGGCAGGGGTGGTGTGTGTATCACACACATATCAGCTATCTGTATGTGAATGACATTTGTGGTCTCTACAGTGTGTGTGTGTGTGTGTGTGTGTGTGTGTGTGTGTGTGTGTGTGTGTGTGTGTGTGTGTGTGTGTATGTATGGCTGTCTGGTGCATGGAGTGAGGGTATATGCTACCATACAGAACACACAGGATCCCTGACCCTCATGGTGATGCAGTCTACTACCCTGTTGATGCCATTGGTCTCAGCCGTACCGGCTACCTGTACATGTTCTTTCTCTGTGTTGTGTCGTGTGGGTGCACAGTACTGTGAGGGTGATGACCACATAGGCAGGGGTCCTCACCTCAACACTATGGGGTGTGCGTTATAGTGTTGTTGACCCTGTGAGTGTGGGCATGTTCCTATAATGTGACAAGGTATTACTGCTACACAGTGAGGCTTCATGCTATCAAGTGGCCTCTAACGTTATCATTGGCCAGACCGCTATGTACATTCCCTGCACCATGTCAACATACCTGTGATGTGACCTGGTATGGATGTCACGTCTCTAGCCACTGTAGCCCATTAAACTGCCCACATGCTTCTGGATCAGTATATGTGTGGACATCTGTGGTATGTTAGCCTTTCCAACAGTCAGGTTGAGGCTATGTATAGCATGCTGATATTGCCATACATGCCTGTGAGTACTCCACAGTTACACATGGGAGACTGCAAACACTGCTACCTGTAGGCACATGCAAGTAGACCATAAGGAGGGAACCAGGGCATCATTACCAACATGCTGTTACTGTTGTTACAGAGACACATACTGTGAACATATAACAATGCATGCTAAACCTGTACTACATGGTATGTTTGGTGCGTGTCAACAGTACATAACTAATGTAATATACACTTCTCTCACTATTCTTGCACAAGTAATGTAATATACACTTCTCTCACTATTCTGTTCACCCTGTGCATCAGACCATTTGAGCATGTCCCTGCACCGATTGTGTGGATGACAGGGATGCGGCACAGGCATCATCATATGCACAGGGTGATAATGTTTGCCAGGGGCATAGGCTGCACCAATGGATGACATCATGTGTGTGGGTAAGGGCTGGTGATATGATTGGACATGTCTGTTCAGTATGCATTTGGGTGTTTTGGTGCCCTACAGATGCGTTTACTGTATGCGTGTATGTGTGCACACAGTTCTGCCTTTTGTGAGGCCTACACAGGGGTATTATTGACAGGTCCAGATTGTACAGACCAGGTTGTACAGCTCACTGTGTCCAGCCACGGCCACGTGACCTGTGCCTGCCAGGGGTTGTACGGGCACTACCAGGCAGAGGTACAGATTGGCTACTGTCCGATGACACGTCCACTGGAACCATGTCCCCGCTGGGAACGTCCAGGGCCATGTCCACGTGGCCTGCTGTGTCCTGGTGTGGACAGCGCAGCACCAGCTGCACTGCTACTGCTACCAGCACTATGGGAGCGGGCTTGTGAGGTGGCACACTCACGTTGACCTTCACTAGGTGGTGTAGCTGGCCTACGTCCACGTGGCCTATGCCTCATTCCTACCAGATGTTCCAGCACAGACAGCTCACGCTCGTGGATTGCCATGCCACGGTCAAGGATTCTGACCATGTCACCCAATCGCCTGTCCAGAACATCAGCAATCTGCTGTTGAGCATTTGCCAATGCCTGGATGTTGTCATTTAGGGTACAGATAGCAGCCCTCTGCAGCCTCTGCCCTTCTCTGTTCTGCCATTCAGCACGTGTCTGTGCCGCCATTATAGACTGGAACATGCGTCTGGTGATACCAGCTGCTGCGCTCTGTCCTGCAGGTGCATGTCTGCCAGAGGTCCTCCTACGAGCAGCACTGGCCACATGCCTGTGTGGCACATCTGCAGTCATTACACTGACACCATGGTGTGGAGGCACACCTTCTGTAGCCACCACACGTTCCTGTTCCACGCTGACAGATGCTGACTGTCCTTCCTCTATGGCCACTGGTGATGTGGTATGTGTTGGCAGCAGAACTGTGTGCGGGGAAGAGGGGGACATAGCTGGGATGGCAACCATTGGCACAGATTCAGCCCCTGACAACCCTGCCTGTACCTCATGCATATGTTCATCACTGCTAGTATCTGTGGGGACACTAACATCAGATGGACCACAGGAGGGTAATGCACCTACATCACCTGTGAATGCAAAGAAAGACTCTAAATTACAATAGACACGCACACAGTGACAGACACACATACAGTGACACACACACACACAGTGACAGACACACATACACACAGTGACAGACAGACACACACACACACAGACACACACAGACACACCATGCATGTGATTTGACAGACGGCATGCAGCATGCATGTGATACAGCAGACGGCATGCAGCTCAGACATTAATAGTGTTAGCATATACACAGACACACCATGCATGTGATTTGACAGACGGCATGCAGCATGCATGTGATACAGCAGATGGCATGCAGCTCAGACATTAATAGTGTTAGTTAGCATACCTCCCTGGGGTGCACACTACAGCAAGCAGGTGTCATATAAGTAGCCATGCAGTTCACACAATCATGGTAGTATGCATGCATCCCCGTGATACACCATGTGGACCAGAACAGGATAACAGTACACATGGCTGACATGACCTTGACATGTAATCTGCTGACATGTGCATTAACATGCATACATGTCTGACACAATGGTGTCCTGACACATGTACAGCATCGTAATGGGCATCACATTGCGATGTTGTCTGTATGCCCTACAGATAGAATGCATGTTTAGCAAATGTGCATGAGCATGGAAGGGTAGTGTGAGCCATCTACATTGCTTTACAGTGTGAAGTACAGACACTGTGCCATTGGATGGCATCATGAGGTGTCTATATTGCTATACAGTGCATAATATGTACACATTGCATAGCCATAACTGCATGCATACCCATGACATAACTGTGGATTGTGACCCACAATGCTGAGGTGTATACACACCAAACCATGCTGTGTCATGTGACAGGTCACTGGAGGACCTACAGATGACACCCCTGCACAACTACTACAGAGTCTTAGCTGCCTGGCAACCATGTCCACACATAGCAGAATTGTCAATTCACCATGTCCCACATGACATTGATGTACCACACACATGCGAGGTGCACAGCTAACAGTGATGTCCTACAGCAGCAAGGGAAATGTACAGTATCTGGGCCTGATGTGGTGTCAATGTCTGTGGAAGCTGTACAGGTGACTACTGTCATGCTATGACACAGTTGTGATGTGCAATACATCTTATATGGTAGACTTCAGTGACACCTCCACTAGCTGTGCACAGGCTTTTAGGATGTCCAGTGTACCACATCAACTGCATAATCAGTCAACTAAGGCTATAATTGGACCATGTGTGGACAATGTGCAACAGGGTGTATACACATCACATCTACTGTGTGGCAATGTTGTCTCTGGCCATCTCCCATGACCATGTGTGCACATGTGTTGGTCAAATGTGTGTGATGGCCATCTATCTCACATGTCTGTGTTGTCACATATGACATACACCCACAGATGTCAGATATGTCACCATACACAGGGCTATGCAGACAATGGGTTGTATGTTTGGTATGTAGGGTATGGGTTATGGGATAGTGTGACAATATTGCAGCCAAAACAGTACATGTCTGGGACATGTCAGATGGCCCATCACAATGTGTGCACCCATTGCAGGGGCATATAACACAATGGTGACTCCTGTGGGCTGCCCATATCACAGCTCACTGTGTGGTACTGTTTGCATACCACACGTGTTGTTCCAATGTATAGTACATATGTCCACACATGTAGCAATGACAAATACTGTGGTTTCATGTTGGTGTATCATTTTGTTTGTATATATTGCACATGGGTAGCCAGTGTGAATGATGGGTGATGCGACCTGTATATCGTGACTGGACCGAACATCAAGTGTACAAGTGTTAACTGGCCACATGGCAAATAGATCTATGCTTTAACATGCCTGATACTGATGACAGTCTCACCTGCAATGGACTGATGTCTGTGCGGCATGCCAGAGGTACCTGTATAGGGGTGACACAGCAGTTTGAACAATATCCATGACTGTATGACAGCCACAGGGTGCACTGTGCATGTTAACACATTCGCCTGTACAATAGCATATAGTATGCACATGTGTGCATACACAGGGTAGCATACTGTAGTATGCAGCATGTGTGTCAACATACCTTGCATATTATGTTAAATTACATAATGTACAGTGACACATGCAACTAAATGGGATATAATAGTCATATGTGCAGTCCTGACTTACCAGGCAACTCCAGGCTCATTGGTTGGGAGACACCCACCTCCATGATGGCAGCTAGTGTTTGTGGATGCTGTTCTGAGGGTGTCCCCAGACTGGGCAGTAGCTCCTCTTTGTGTGTGAGTGGGGGCTGGATGTTGGCCCACCACCTGTTCCACCTTGTTACTTGGTGATTGCAGTGGCATGCTGTTTTGCATGTCGTATCAAGTCCATGCAGTGTCTGTGCACCTGCTGGTAGGTGCGGTTATGGCCACCCACATCATTCACCCTCTTGCGAAGATCTTGCCACAGGTCGTCATGCTGCTGGGCATACTGTGGCACATGGCTGAACAACACCTCGTAGTTCTCATGGAGGTACGGGATGAGGACATCATCCTCCTGGTGGCTGTATGCTGGCAGGCATGTATGAGGCATTATCTGTAAGACATAATGATGGTGACAGGTCACAGTATCAGAGATGTACAGAGATACTGCTGCACATACATTTCTAGTAAATCTAGTACATCTGCACCGTTATCTTTGCAGCTCATCATGACACTGACATGACTGACATGTTTGTGTTACACACATGTAACACCCGTTATGCATTGGATATCATCACCATATATGTGTGTCACCTCATTACATTGTTCATACTCCATGTGAATGCTGTCTTGATGTGGGCATGTTTGTTTGCCTGCACTGGTGCTCTTACCTAACAGCACATGCCTGGATGTGTCCACGGTAATGCTGTTGACCTTGATGCTGTGTATATGTCACATATCAACACATACACTGCCTCAATGGACTTGAGCACTGACAATGCACACATACGCATATAAACCTTTACATGCATGTGTTTTGCCATATACATCTACACGGCACTGTACAGCTGTTCAACATCCTGTCACGGATCGCCTGTGTTGCACATGTGATAGACATGGGACAATGGCTAGTCGGATGTCATTCGCAGGGATGGTTATCAACTATAGCATATACGGGCAAGGTTTCCTAGCTGTATCCAACAGCCATTTTGCCACCGCGAGGTGCATCAGTGCCACATTACTGATCCAGACAGTTGATACTACATCTACCATGTGGTCATCACACCATGTATGACAGAGATGACATGTGCAGCTTTGATGGACAGGGTTGCATGGTATGGCGGGTGTATGTCACATGTATGGCACAGGGATCTTTCCAGCATGTGGTGATCCTTGTAGTAGGACGGTGGCTGTCCATGACGTATGTCTTTCAGATCAGGATATGGACATGTAGCATGTCCAACATCATAGTGTAGCACATGTCTTTATGCAAGGTAGACAGCATGCTGCATAGTGGAGGTGAGGATTGTGAAGTCTGGTATCGCCCATCCACGCATGGCCAATACCCCTTAAAGGTGATATGTGATCCAATATTGGTCACCCAAGTGCTGTGTATGCCTGTCCAATGATCTCCATGCTCATGGATGGCACCCTGTCATGACATGGGTACCTTGTATGACTACCTAAGGGGCCTGGAGACATCACCAACTCAGGGAGGTGAACTGCACAGCACCATCCCTTACACAGTGTCCATAATGTTGACCGCAGCCTAGGTGGTAGTTAATGGGTACAGGGATATTCACCTAGCGGTGACAATGCTGATATCATCTGTCAGAATGTGCACATATGTCACACACCTCACCCACAAAGCCCCTTCTGTATGTTGTTCACAATGCTGAGACAGCTATTGCTCATAGATCATGGCCATTCACATCCTTACATACACAGATGCCTCACATTTGTCTGTGTGGTATGGGCTATAATGAGGGTGGAGTACAACACATTAACTATGTTTTACTGTAGCTGGCACTGGTGTGATATGCACATGTCACTCTGGCACCTTTTGTAGTGTTGATTCTGTCAACAGGCCACTGGTAGAACACTTCTGTGACATATGAAGGTATATGTAGTCAAACATCTGTACTGTCATGTACATCTGTACTGCTAACATCTACATTGATAATGGTTCATGGACTTGCATACCATACTCAGCAGGGTAATAGTGCGGTGCCACCAATTATGACTGTCGTCACCACTTGTGGGTTGATATTATCCAACACCCTATCTGTATTGTATTTTCATGCTCAGCACTTGTTCAGAACTTGTGTGAGCACTTCATGAGCTACCGATTAATATAGCACCCATTCCACACCATTTCTCACAAGTACACTGTCTGTCCTTACATTTCCAGCTTGCTTACAGTACAACAGCTGTTGTACACACATAACTCACATATCTTGTGAGACATGGTTGTATATACAGGCATGTCCAACTGTCACGTACCAGTGCTATTGCCTGTCTATATGATGAATATGTCATACATGTGGCAATAGAGCAATTGTCTCATGTACACAGTCAATGCTCACCTCCCAACCTATGACACTACAGCCTGTGGGAGATGCACATATGCAGCCCTGCTGGGGGTAATGCTGTCACCAACCCTGACTCAACCTGACAATCATGTGGGGATGTGTAACATTCGCAACACACCCCACTCATCACATAGTCTCACAAGATCTCCACCACCACAGGCCACACATACGAGTACAACTTGTGCAGTACCTCTCCATACTCTGTGTAGGCACCAGAGGCAGCCCCCATCACCAAACACAACAACAATAACTTATAGCCCACAGACTCATGTGTGCCCATCACATACAGCCAATCGGGTGTTATAACATACACAACACACCTGTCATAGGTGACTCTGTAGGTGGTCACACTGATGTTCCACTCAGCAGGCTACACAAGGTGATAGTCGCTTACATCTTGCTGTCGGGTAACTGGTTCTGGAACATAACCTATGCACCCATGCCACACCTCACCAGGTACAATTTGACTGTCATTCTCCATGTTAGTGTGACTGCCCTGAGATGCAACTTCACAGACTACGTGTGCAGGGACATGCAATAGCTCACCGGTCATGTAGCCCTGAAGGTATGGGCCAAGACCTGGGGAGCATTATGCATTCATCCGAACCTGTTACCACTGTACAATGACTGACTGTGTCACTTCAACAGTTGCCTATGCTTCTGCTGTCATTCCACAGGCATCTGGTATCTGTCCGCTTTGACTGACATGGTCAACAAAACACGATGCTTTGGCACAGATGGCCAGCACCTGTCAGCCCTGGGAGTACAGCTCACATGTAAGGCTCTTGCTGCTTCTATACTGCATGTCTTGCACAGTTTCCCATAACATTAACCACCAGAATGGGAACAGGCAAGCAAAACACGGGGTCATGTGATGCAAAGCTTGACCTCTTCATCTCTGATGCACGCAGGCAAGGCACTACTTATAATGGACCACTTCAATATCTCTGCAGTGACTGGGACCTGCCTCTAGGCTCTGCAGAGCACACCTGCAAAGACAGGTTATACACAGACCATACCTTTCAGTCATGTAACCTGGACCGGCACACCCACAGTTGAGGTGTTTCCATATTCCACTATGTTGTACACACATCCTGGCTAGTTACTTAGCACAATGCATCAGAGGTGCTCCACGTGCAATTAACTGTGGCCAGAACTGTTATACACATTGTAACAAGCTACGGATTCAACAACATACCCCACAGTTACCAGGCCTCATTTCTTGGTGTACTGGACAGTAGGGCTCAGACAGGTACTACTGATGTGAGACTGACACTACCCCACACTTAACTGGGATAGCCACTCATGTACCAACACATTAGGCCAATGCTGTCTGGGATTCATAACCTCCACTCGGCTGGATCAACCCATACACACCACCTCCAAGACCAACAATATCCTTGACATGGACATTACCAACATGGGACTGGTGTTCCACACCAGGGGTTATCCCCTCATTGGTGGATTCTGAACATATGCTAATTACTCTTGTTATCCACATCCCGGCACCACACCCTTCATGGCATACACAGTACAAGAGTACTACAACGCCTACTACAGATGTCTTATGACAGCAGTAGTTAACATCATGACACCCGTGCAGATGGACAATGCACATACAAATGCTGAAACATACCCCAGTGCACTTCATTAGCACTTACACGACTGCATGGATCATGCTATTCCACACAGAGCCATGATGGTACCCACCAGATAATGGACGCCACTTTGGAGGTCCAGTTCCATGGACATAATTTACAACAACAGGTGGAGGCTGTTGCAAAGTGGAGTACAATCCCATGGGTGGGGTAGCTCACTGATCAGCCTCAGTAGGGCTACAGGATCCCTCATCACATACTCCGAAACTAGCTACATAAACATTACTGCGACACATTCCAGGGTGTACCACAAGGCATTATGGAGGTATGTCAGTAGTCAATGGCAATACCCACAGCTGCTCTGACATACAACAGTTACTCAGAAACATTACAGAACCAGGTGATGTTGGCAACATGCTGACGGATGGGTTCAATGTTAACATTACACCCTCTCACTCCCTACAGGGCCACAATCCATGCAGGAACATTGCGGTGACCCTGCGGTCACACCTACACAGTACTAACCTGAACTCTATATGGCCTGGAACACTGGCCCCATGTGACCGTCCAACATCGCAGGCTGTGATTTATACAAACCTCTGAATGACATGTCTCCCCACTTGGCCACCATATTCAGTAATAGCCTTGTATCAGACATTGTGGCCCCCTGAATGGCACACAGCAACAGTTATCACACTCCACACAGGTGGCACCACAATGCACGAGGGGGACTATTGCCCTATACACCTGACTGGACTGTTCTGCAAGGCTATGGGGCACATCATCATAGAAGTCATTCACAGAGACATTGGTGGGCTCCGGTCCTTTGGTGGCACCCAGGTTGGACTTGTTAGGGCCAGAGCATGGCTCCTACACCTGGTGGACTCCTTTGATACAGTTACCAGGGTAGTTGATGATGGTAAGTGGGTCCCCACAGCCTACATTGTCCTCTTATTGCCTTTCAGCACTGTTCTCCATTCTGGTATTGACAACATACACATCCACCTGCACATTGACCCCTATGTCTCAGGATGTTATGCAAAGTGGCTCTCGGACAGGACACAAACAATGAGAGTAGCATACCATAGTACTTACTGTATTTCAGTTACACTTGGCGTACCACAGTCTTCAGTCATAGGGCCCCTCAAGATCGGTATATGCTTCCCTGAGGTACAGGCTAGCATAGAGGGACTTTCCCTGCCTAGCTTTACAGACAACTGCATACAAAGCACCATGATTGATCCACCAGCTGATACTGACTCCCTCCATAAGGATGCCACTGTGACGGATACCTGATATCAATATCATGGCCTCAAGCTGCATGACACAAGGTGCATGAACATTCCCTTTGCATTATATCATTCACCCACTGACTATCACATAAGTGGTAGTCCCCTACATACATGTCACATTGTACGTGATCGTAGTACACACGTATGTTGCACCCACTCCTTTGATAACCATATTGCCACTGTGGTGTGGATATCCTTCTACGTGGCCACACTTATCTGTACTGGGTTTGTAGCTGGAACATAGGCACCCATTGTACCTCTGAACTCCAGATGTATACACACATTCAAGGGTACAACACCCCGTTTAGGGTGTACCTTACACAACAGCTATGGCTTTACATACCATAACATTAACACGCCATGACATTTATTGAGCTCAGATGGTTGACGTATGCGGCAGAACGACGGACACCACGTCTGTACACATTTGCATACTACATACTCAGGGCCCATGTCCACAACAATATTCATGGATATACTCCACATAAGCGACATAAGCAAAAGCCACTGTCAGCAACATGCTCATGGATATGTGCACACACGCAATGATGAGTGGGATGTGCTTGAGGGTTACATGCCCAAACCAGACACTCACCATGCTTTGGAACATGATTCCTATGTATATCACGCAGGGACACTCAGTAGCACTGTTCATGTGATACCTCACTTGGTGGATGGGAGACACATGTATGCCAGGGATCACTGCAGTGGCTGTACTGTGCAGAGGTGCAGGTAACACATGGCTCTGCTGTTCACAGACAGGACACTACCCTAGAAAGGTGCTGCTGGTGTGAACACTGTGGTCTAGCTTACTCATAGACTTGCCAGACTGCATAGTACCCCACTATGAACCTATGAAGCTATTACATGTCCTTTGTGCATGGTTAATTGAGTAGCTCTTCCATTTAGATTAGCTATCATGCTATTACAGTGTCCTGAGAATACAAGCCATATGTATCCTGTTATTGTATATTGTACATGCCAATAGACAATACCTTTGGTATGCATGATATGCCTGTTATGCTGTGTAGCATATCTGACATATCTACCTACAATACTGTACATTACACATATTTTACATAGTATCCCATAATGCAAAGCATACTTGCACAGCAGGACCACCTTAGACATGTCATTGTCGTTATGTGCCCATACACATGCCTACTGTGACAGTATATTGACATATACTATCCCCTGCTATAGCACGTACTTGTTGGACATACCCTACCACTGAAGGTGGGTGGTATGGAATTGTTCTGTTTAAAGCCCTCATGTAGCATCCCTTGTGGTGTCTGTGATGTTTACCTTGTGGCCCACTGCAGGACACACAATTTCTACAAGCGTTACTATGCTCAGCAAAACATGAGTACATAATACCTTTTCCCACTTTATGCATTGCGGACACTTGTAATTAATACAACACAGGCTGTACATACACTAACATAATTAATACAAAACAGGCTATACATACACTTACATACCGAGTGTTCTACATACCTTGTTATCGTTCCAGACTTTCATGACTATCTCTCTTACATTGTTTAAACAGTTCTATGGTATGAGCATATGGTTTGAATGTCTGGCAGGTCATCCTTATATACGTCGATACCTGTAACATGTGGTTTCCTGCCGCCAATTGGTGTTCCTGAGTGACTTATTACTTGCACATCAGCTGTGCAGCTACTCCATTTGCCAATTATGCGGCAACAGTGGGGTATAATTGAATTTTCCACTTGGGCGTTGCCCATTTGCCCTACCTTCAGGGAGACGGCCTGTATTGTTGTGAGTAATTGCAACTGCTATGTGTGGAGACACGGATAGTTTGGATTCATGTTCCCCGTGGATTGTGTCTGATGGCTAGAGTATGTGGTTCTACATGTGAGTGTACCTGTCATCCCAACCGTCTGATAAGGGACTATTGCAAACAAAACCTGTAACATCGTCGTTTGTTCCATTATACAACGGCTACGATTTCACATGACACCTTTAAAGGTGTCTCTCACAAGGTATGTTAACGCTTCTGCAGATGTAATTGACTGATTGGATGTTTGTGCTGTAATTACAGTCTGTATTGCTATAATTTCATGTGTGGCGGATGTAGGTGGGTGTACGTAGCATATACAGTTTTGTGGGGCTTGCATTTCTACATATTCCATATATGTGTGTGGGCTCCTTCCCTAATTAAAGAGCTATCAGTTAGTAGACTTTTGTTACGGGCATATACATTGGGCAGTTGTTAATTGGTTTCTATATAGTATGCAGGTGAGGTTGATACTTCCATACCTCCGGAATTACAGCAATATGTAAAGGAATGTTACTAAATGACAGCTGTCCCGTGTATTTCTGTCCCAGATATTTGCAGTCATTGTAGTTGTGTTGGTAACTGAACCTCTTTGGCATGGGTTGCCACCTTTTAAATGGCCATTGTGGGACACTTGCGGGACACACATCGGTGTTTACAGGCCGACACATACCCACGGTCAGTACACAGGATAGCACATACTTTTATCCTCAGTACATACTTATTGTTGTAGGACTTTGGCTACTTATCATATTGCATGTAACATTTACGTTTCTTACAGGCTTAACTATTTAATGCAACTATTACATAATATATGGAACATAATAATGTCCTACAATCTCGGACAGTTGCCCTTTGTAATGTTTTATGTCAGGAGACAACTGCCCAGGGAGGGGCTGTCCCTCCTAATGTGGGACAGGTGGTAACCAGATGCCTATGGCTAGCTATAACCACATCTACCGTAATGATCTACCTCCGAGTTGGCACTGACAGACACATGATGCAGACACACACATTACATTCACATGGAAATGCACACGGCACCCTCAACACACACATACACAGACTACGGCAATCACACACATAGTTGAACACAGTACCTACGTGGACCGCAACACCGGCAGCAGTAACTAAATGTCCCTTCATATCGTGATAATATTACTCACGGTTCTAGTGTTCCGGTACTGTGTTCTTTTGGTCTTTCAGCCTCGTGGTTACACGTGCTGGTATGTGACACATTCCATAGTTGGTGGTATCCTATTTATTTGTACCTCCAAGGTTTTATGAATGTCGTTGACCTATCTATATATTTGCACATATCGGTGAATCCGTATATATCAACATATATCTCTCTATCACCCTTTCTATCTGTATTATATATATATATGTATGTATATATATATATATATATATATATATATATATGTATATATATATATATATATAATCTCTGTTTCCTGGACTCTGCACATTTGTGTCTGAACCTGTCACATTACACACCTGCCATAGGTACATCTTGGCTACCATAGTGCTAGGTGATTGTATACATGATTGTGTGTTCTACTCATGGCAGTGGTTGTTTTACCCTTCAGAGCAGGCGCTATTAGTACAGCGGTGAATAATGCTGGTTTCACCTGTTCTGGACATCATTGACCATGATCTGCTCGATATTCAGAGAAGCTTAGTCCTGTTTCACGCATATCCGTATAGTCACTGGGCAATGCATATTCCCGCTAACGTGTGCTAAACATGATCTGATGACCTACATCCGACATGCATTATTCGTGCCTTCGGGATTACATTACATCCCTTGCAGGACGTGGGACCGGGGACATGCACGACAGTCACTGCATTTACCACTTGGCCATCTGGGATTTGTACATGTGTTATGGCGTTTTGTATGTGGAGTATACTACGGCTGTTACTCCATACTGCACTCACATGGGTAACTCATTTAGCTTACATATGGATGAGTCCAATTAATGGTATGTCCATGTGATGTTTACTGGATGTGCTCCAGCATTGGGTATGTATATCACAGTGAGCCACACATGATAATGTGCTACACCTTCAAACGACCATTGGTGGAGCATGCTGGGGTGACGAATACCTGTCATGGGTACACCCCATGCCTTGACACAACATCCATGATTACATTATGTGGAGCCCCTCATTAACACAGCAGGGAATCCGTGCAGAGTGTGTGGAGAACAGTGCTTACACACATGTGATCCCGTGATTGCCTCTGCTCCACTGAGCGACAGTTGGTTAATCGATGTTGTGGTGACAGCAGACACTGTTTGCCTCGTTTGTTCTATGGTTTCTGACAATCGGGCGTGTACCTACCGATGTACCTAGGAACCTCTACATACAGCACCAACATATGCTGACAGGCGCATGTACTGTTCAGGTGTTGACATTCCTTGTTCCAATAGCTGTTGTGTGTACAATGTTTGAGGGCTGCCTATGTAGGATTCACACAGTAGGCCACCTATACATTACAATTTACAGGTGGTCGTGTGTGTATGCCATCCATTTTACTGTGTGTGCAGGTGGAGAGGTGTGTCAGTCTGTAGGGGCCTACACTGTCAGAGTATGTGCTATATGTTCCCTCTTTGCCAAGGCATAGGCATATTGAGCATGCCTCCATCTGCCTACTCGGGCTGGCACAGGGTGTTCGTGGTCTGAATCTTTCTGTGCCTGTGATGGCCTTGGCAATTGCGGTGGGCTATGAGGGCCTTCACCATTTTGTCCCTGCTGCAGCTGTTTCCGCAGGATCATATTATGTAGCATGGCACATACTATGAAGATGTGGGCACATGTGCCTGGAGAGTACTGCAAGGCTCCACCAGATGTGTCCAAGCAATGGAACCGTGATTTCAGCATCCCTAACACATGCTCTATGATGATTCTGGTTTGTGCGTGTGCCTCATTATGGCGTTCTTGCATGGGTGTGTGTGCATTTCTGATGGGAGTCATCATCCATGGCTCCAGTGCATAGCCAGCATCCCCCACAAGGTGGCCATGTGGGATGTCCCCCCTGACAAATACCTGATACAGCTGTGAGGGATGCCAGATATGGGAGTCATGGTAGCTTCCAGGGCTGCCAGCACCCACATCCATGATAATGCCCTGGGCATTGCACATGACCTGGCAGTTGATGGAGTGGAATCCCTTGCGGTTTATGTAGTGCCTACCATGCTCACCGGGTGGTGACTTGATATGTATGTGCATGCAGTCTATCGCACCCAGTACCTCTGGGTAGTGTGCCACATGGTGAAAGTGACGCATATTGCTGGCCAACTCCTCCTAAGTTCGGGGGAAGTATATATACTCATTGGCATGTTGTAACATGGCATCCAGGAACTGGTGTAGTACCCTGGATGTTGATGCCTGTGAGATCCCCCATTATATCTCCAGTTGGCCTTTGAAAGGTACCTGTGGCTAGTATTAGCAAGCTTACACATACCTTCGTGTCCACTGGGATGGGTTCCCCTCTGTTGTTTCTGGTTCACAAGCGTGGCTGGCACAGCTCAACTATTTGCTGTAAGATGTCCCTGTCCACCATGTAACGCTCTACTATCTCCAGATCATGTAGCCCCTGGTAGGTTACCCTTAGTCTGAACACTCTTCTCCTCCTCCGGGGCCTGCAGTGGTTGTCAGCATCATCCTCCACAACACCATCAGTCTCTAACACATGGTGATGAATCACAGCTATGGCAGCTCCCAACATGTACATTCTAAAAGTTCCCCGTGTGTTTACACCTATGGTGCAGTGTTTGGGAATACACAGGTGTGTGTAGGGTGCTTTCACACTTTATACTATTGTGCTGTGAACACCGATGATGTCATAGGGTGTGTATGTACGATCGTAGCTACATTGTATCTTATGTGTTTTACTACAGGAACTACTATTGTGGTGCCTTTGGTGTTGAATTACATTTGGCTGCCGTGGATTACCTCTTGCCCTTCCCTTTACATTTCTTCATATTTCACCTACCATTTTCTGGCATGCATCCAGCAGCCTGCTTTCATTTGTATTTTCCTAGACCTGGCTTATCTTGCGTAATGTGTTCTATTGCCGGTCTACTGTAGGTTTGCTTTGCTCTGCTATGACAGTTCTCCTTTCTTTGCAATCCGACGCCTCCCCTATCCTGTTTTGCAGGTTTCTGCGAGCAGACTTGTCAGCTGCCATCAATTGCCCGCTGTAAGTTAATAGGTGTTTATTGCTCAGTTGTACTCCAATTACCCTACTGCGGCATTTCCTTCTTTTCTTCCCCTGACCTTCTTGTTTGTGCTATGGTTCGTGGCGCATGCATCCACTTACCGGGTTTCGGGCACGTTTTCATCCTCGTACGCATGCGCTTTTGGGCACTATATGTGCTCTCAGCTAAACGATTCTATACCTACCTCCCCACCCCTGCCCTGTAGCTTTGTTTAGCAACGGCCAAGCCAGATTTGCATTGCTGCAATGTGCTTACAGCTACGGTGGCACACCCCACTGCTGATGTCACGTATACTTCTGAGCCACTCCTCGGTGTTATAGCGCTGCGTCATATGGTACATCTTTAATCCAGCGGGACGTTTGCGATTCAGTATCACCTGCCTCATTTGTATGGCATTGACTACTAATTCATAGTTACCGTGCCAAACACTGTCACAGACCCTTAGCAACCCTTGCAGCTTGGTTGTGATGTACCATGCATACCATTGCCTATTATGGTGAAATCCTGATTTGTATTACATTGCGATTTTATGACATTTGTATATATTTTCTTTGTGTTCCAGTTTGCGCACACATGCCCTACGGTTGTACTTTGCGTTACTGTGGACATGACATTAAATGTTGTTTTTTAGGTGTTGTGCATCTTTTCTTATGCCATTGGCTGTGTATTTAGCCATTGGCATATGTTAACTTTGTAATACATGAGTCTGGTCCGCTTCCATAGCTCCGATGTTCTGTTTGGGAAAATGTAAACCGTGTTTTTTGGTTTACATTTCCGTGGGCTTACGCTACGCCTGCACCACTTCATGAATCACTATGCACCTTCATTTGCATGGTGCGGCACTGCGCATGAGGTGATTAGCATACCTAAGCCGAGGGCTGCGCAGTTCTGGCATAAGCTGATAGTGCACATGGAATTGGATCATACCTGAATCGCTCGACAGCCATATTTGGTGTTATACCACCTACGCTATGCATGCGCCTGATGCAAGCTTCATGAATCCTGGGGATTATGTTGAGATAGGGCACATTTATCTTTTGTTTAACATTGAGATTTTAAGCTGGTCACCACAGTACTTGTTATGTGTTTTACATTTTTTCAGGCTTCTTTCATTTTACTTTTTTAATCTACTTCTAAACTTTTATTCATTTAATTTTACCTAATCGATTTGTTAGTTGTGAATTTGCTCATTTGTTTATTTGCATTTCTATTGACATGCTTGCAAAGAGACCTATAAAGGTTACAGAAAGTGGAGTATTTGCATAAATCTGGGTGTTTACAATTGTCAATTTATCATACTATTAAACAAATAAAGTGACTTGTGGGGGATATAAAGGATGCTACAGCTAGTTTTTTATTTTCTTTGTTACATCTGAAGAAGTCTTGTGGACGAAAACGCCTTGTGAATATTTGCGTTTATGTACTAAATAAACTGATGGTGCTTCCACTTCGGATTGTGTTTTGTGCTTTGGGTTTGACTACCTCTTCTTGGTACCTTTGTGTGCCACATAGGAATTTTATAATTAATGAGCTAAGTAGCTGCATATGATTTCTAATGAGAGGTCACCTTAACAGGCAACACTAGGAATCTATGATGTGACAGAAGACAAAAAGAGTGCGAGTTTGAAGACTTTTGTCTAGGGAATTCTTAAGTAGTGTTAGTGTACATTGGCTAAAACTTTATGATATTTCTATTCTACAATTTAAAACACTGTGAAAAATGTTTCACTGCTGAAAAAAGTTACCAAAAGTTTTTAAAATGTTAAAAAAAACGGAGAATGGGAAAAAAATAGTTAATTGTTATGAAATTTGTCCTGCAAAAATGGTGTTACATTTCTCTATCTTTTATTTAGAATTGAGTTGATAATTGAACACTAACCACACACACTGTTGGTTAATAAAGACAGAGGGCTGGATTCATGAAGGCTTATATGGAGTCTAAGAGTAGAGAAAGACTCCAGCAAGCCAACATGTCTGCCGAGCGATCCAGGAACAGCTGGCAGGGGTGTGCAACTGAGCTCTCCAAACTAGTCTTACACGGA
The DNA here is from genome assembly GCF_019279795.1 of Protopterus annectens. Taxonomy (NCBI): domain Eukaryota; kingdom Metazoa; phylum Chordata; order Ceratodontiformes; family Protopteridae; genus Protopterus; species Protopterus annectens. The sequence goes on along the minus strand of NC_056744.1, from coordinate 563,484,216 downwards.
CAGGGCTGGGATATGCAAACAAATGAAATGTACTCAGTTGATAACTGAGTACGGTTCTGCAAATAGCAAAACGGAGCTGTGTCAGCTGGAAAAAAAGCATGCATTCACAGGAGGAAGAATGCCAATGGCCAAAAATACAGCCATTGGCAATGGGAAGTGATGCAAATTAAAAATGAAATAACTTTTTTTTTTTTAATCCCAATTTCCGGGGTTTAACCGTAGTGCAGCGCCACACAAACACGCCACACCCTGAAAAGCAGAAAATTAATAATTAAGATCCACAAATGTGGATTTCATAGCTAAAATGAATTTGCAATGCAAGGGAATGGCAGGCTGAAGACAACATGGCCACCGAGTAGAGGTTGCTAAGGGGGGAAGCTCAGTCTGAGAGATGTAACTAAGCATTAGTAGGCAATCCTATGTAAATGAGAGTTATGATAGTGAATCTCAAGTTTACATAGCAAATGAGCACAGTCAGTGGAGTGTAGGAGTAGGATAAGGGGAGTAACAGAGTAGAAGATAGGTGACATCATGAGGGTGGTATGTATGAAAGGAGTGCAGCTCATTGGAGCAGAGTGACATGTGTCAGCTTACATTTACATAATAGTGAAAGAGGGGTGTCAACAGGTAGGCCAGGTTAAGTCAAGAAATCGAAGGTGTATGCTGTGGATAACACCAAAGTTTCTTGCTGAGCGTGCATGTGTGCGTGTGCGTGCCAGTAAACTTGAGTAAGACAGTGTGAGCGCGTGTAAGTGTGTGTGCGTGCATGTAGGCTTGAGTAAGCATATGTAAGGCTGTGTAAACAGTTGTAAGCAAGTTTGCGCCGGTGTGCGCGCGTTTTAACAAGAATAAGCAAGATGTAGTCCGTGTAAGCATGTGTGCGCAAGTGTGAGCTGGTGTGCTGTTTTGCTTGTTTGCGGCACTGCCCCTGAGGAAACAGAAAGGGAAAAGGAAGCACAACAAATAGTAGGAAGTTAACCAGGGAGTACTAGCAGAGCTAGCAAGTGAAAACAATCAGAATCAGGCAATTACACAGGCAGTACACTAGCCCAGCCCAGCCCAGCACTTAAAACTCAGCAAAAACCATTCCAGTATGTTTTTCTCAGACACACTGCAACACTGCAGTAAGCTAATAGAAGTGAAAACTGAAAAAGCTTTACTGAGACAAAGAAATGTTAGGGGCTGCCATGGTTGTCATAAGGCAACATATGCAACATGCTGAGGGTGATGAAAATGCAAATGCTGCTGAACAACCCACAGTGAGGAGATGGAGAAGAGTGTACAGGCCTAGGGTAACCTACCAGGGGCTACATGAGCTGGAGATAGTGGAGCGCTATAGAGTGGACAGAGACCTAAGGCAGCAAATTGCTGAGCTGTGCAGGCCACACCTCACACACAGAACCAACAGAGAGGAATCCATCCCAGTGGAAACCAAGGTATGTGTTGGCCTAAGAATATTATCAACAGGTACCTTCCAGAGACCAACTGGTGATATGATGGGGATTTCACAGGCATCAGCATTTAGGGTACTGTACCAGTTCCTGAATGCCATGGCAGCACATGTCGGTGATCATGTATATTTCCTCAATTCCCGTGAAGTATTTTCCAGCAATATGCGTGTCTTCCAGCAAATAGTGGAATACCCTGAGGTAGTGGGTGCAATAGACTGCATGCACATTCGCATCAAAGCACCAGCCGATGGGCGGGGTAGTGTCTACTATAACCGCAAGGGTTACTCCTCCATCCACTGCCAGGTTGTCTGTGATGCCCAGGGCATAATAATGAATGTGTGTGCTGGCTGCCCTGGAAGCTACCATGACTCCCATATCTGGCATCTGACACAGCTGTACCAAACATTTGCCAATGGGGACATCCCTCATGGTCACCTAGTGGGGAATGCTGGATATGCACTTGAGCCGTGGCTGATGACACCCATCAGAAATGCACACACACCTGAACAGGAATGCCATAATGAGGCACATGCACAAACACAAAATGTAATTGAGCATGTGTTTGGGCTGCTCAAGTCAAGGTTCCAGTGCCTGGACACATCTGGTGGAGCCTTGCAGTACTCGCCAACTACATTTACCAAAATAGTCATGGTATGTGCTATGCTACACAGTATGATCCTGCGAAAACAGCTGCAGCAGGAGCAGCATAGGGCCAGGCACAACAGCTCCCCACCATTGCCAAGGCCATCACAGGCAGAGCGTGACTCAGAGGAGGAACAACCTGAGCCTGCCCCAGTAGGCAGAAGGAGTTGTGCCCAGTATGCTTTGGCCTTGGCAAAGAGGCAACACATAGCATATACACTGGCTCAGTAGGAACCCTGGAAATTATACCTCTCTCCGACTTGCACATATAGTAAAAGCAATGCCTAACTTGACACTACCTGTTAACAAACATGTATAGGGAGTGTAAAATGTGCATCCGACATAGGCAGCCCTGCAGCACCACCTGAGGCATGATTGCTATGTGTTAAGCAATATAAAGCACTGCTAAACAGCTCTCACCACTATTTAGTATATGTAAACAAAATTGCACACACTAAGTAGCACAACTACAGGCAATGTTCAGCAATATTGTGCACTGTCCAGCAATGTTGGGCAACATTGAGCAATGTTGTGCAAGTCTGGTCAAATGTGGGTATAGTTCATCAAAAGCAGGTTTAAGAAGTTCATATTTGCTTCACTTTTCTTGAAGCAGTCTGTTCTGGCATGTATGAAAATATGAAGTAATGACAGTCCTCGAACCCAGGATACAGTGCACTATAGTCAGAGTACAGAACCACTAAACCATGACAGTATGTCAATGGTCAGCTTGTATGAAAAAATGTTGATAAGTCAATGCTAAGTATCTCATGGAAACCTTTCAGGCATAGCATAATCCCTGTTGAGTTAAGACACAAAGGTGAGGCCTGCAGTAATAATAGAACCTGATATTCAACAGACATATAGTATAAATGTTAATATTGGTAATGTTCACACACATCAACAAATGTAGTGGACCTCAGACAGCAACATACTGCAAGGTCACACTGGGCATGCTCACACACTTGAAACAATGAGACAAATGTCATTCAACAAAACACTGAAAGTCTGAACTGGGCATGCTCACACACTTAGGGCAAGTTTGAGTACAGCAGTGAGCCACACATATCCCTCAGTTGCATGTGTCAACCCAGGAACCTCACACTATTCACCAATCCACCATGTGCACACAGTGATATGACAACAGACACGATATAATATAGTGAAATCCTGTCACAATCAAATATGTTATGCAGAAACCTAGGTTGTTCATAGGAAGTGGTAAAGCAAAGAAGAAACAAAACCTGCAGTCAGTACCATCACTGAACAATGTGCATCCCGAACATTAGCATAGGTTCAGAGGTTGACACTAGGCTATCTGCCCTAGGGTATGTAGAAGCCTAGCCACAGTGTGTTTGTATTTTGCAACCATGCTAGATCAGTAGACTGTACCTGTTAATAGTAGGTCACACAAGATATCTCATATATGTTCATTTCATTCTGCCTCTGTCTAGCAAGGACCCATAACATATCCCAGGGCTAAACATACGGTCACCCATCCACCTGTGAAGATGTCACCTGTAGGTGGTCAGCATGGGTCTGTGCATATGTGAGACTGTGATCACATTCCTGAGTGAGTGGAGCCTCTGTGATGGCAATATGCCCCTCCAGCATGTCCTATTAACATCATTGCTCACATACCTGTCCCTGGAGCATGTAGCTGTAAGGGACTTTGATATCCTCAAGTGGAGCCTGTCCATCAATGCTGTGATGGACATGGCTTCAAACGAAAGGCACAGACTGCATCCAAGTAGGCAGTAAGCAACTGAAAAGAGCTGGGGTCACCATAGCCAAACTGTGCATACCATTTGTGTGAGTCCCTAGATCCACTTGGTTGTGTAAATCTGTGTGCATTCCAGTTGCTGCAGGTGTTGGGTAAGGTACATCCAAAATGGGGCATTGTATCCAAGTATGTGCCTGATGACTATAGGGTCACAATAACCCCACCTGATCTGGATGTAAAACCATATGGGATAAGGTTGGCTAAATAGAAGGTGTGTCCAACAACATTGGCAACGTGAATGTCAAAGGTGAGAGTAGTAAGTATTCATGTCCCCAAATCACAAATCACACACACTGTACGTGATGTATCATCACCTATGTGGTAATGTGTGTGCACGATGTTACTACCAAAGGTGATGACTATGCATCTAAAGGAAGGTAGCTGTAGGCCATGGCTCTGGCACCAGTCATCCATCTCTGTGATACCCTTTCTGAGGATGCTTGTGCCAGCTGTGGAGTCAATTATGGTACACAGTTTTCAGTCATCTGCAAACATGGTCATCCATATTCCTCCTGTGTTAGCCAGTATGTATCAGAAATATATACAGAACAAGAGATGTCCCAGGACTGAGCCCTGTGGGATGCCACGTGTAACTGATGTATAGTCAGACATGGCACCTGCAATACTGACCATGTGTGTGCTATCCATGATCCAGTTAGCAATCCATCTTGTGACATATGTGTAGATATTGAATCCAGTGATCTAATGTGTAAAGGCCAAGTGGGGTATTGTGTAGAAGTAGTGTGCGAGCTCCAGGTAGGCTGTGTGGACAACCCTGTGTACATCTATGGACCTGTTAACTGTTTAAAGACATCAAACATCTGCAAGAGACAAGATATGCCCACAACAAAACCAAATTGTGTAAGATCCAGTGTCTGTAGGTTCACAATGTGTATGTGTTCCATGATGATACACTCCATAGCATAGCAGACCAGGATAGTTAGGCATATATTGGGATAATTTCCAGGGTCCCTTGTGGCACCAGCACTGTGGAGCAGGTACACCATAGCTGTACACCATTCCATGGGTACACATCCTGTAGTAACTGTGATATTGAACAGTGACATAATGTGAGTGTGAAGTTTGTCATGAATCTCGTGTATGCCACAGTCTGGGACACCATCTGGTCCCACTGATGCTGTGTTGTCTGCTATGGAGAGGGCAGCACACACATGTTCATCTGTGATGTCAGGGAGGCTACACCCTGTTGTGATGGACATGTGCACTGCAGGGGGGATGGTGGATAAACATTCCCACTGAACCTGTTGTCCAGGATGTTCACAATATCAGTGGGTTCACTGTATCATTTGTAATTATGCAGTAACTCACAGCATATCTGTGAGTTCCCTCCCAGGTCCCTGACATAACTAAATAAGGCCTTGTGATTGTCCATAGTGTCTGTTGCAAGTGTCTGTTAGAAGTGGGCCTTAGATGAATCAACAAGTGATCGTAGCTATACCATAGTACTGATCAGAGATGCCTTCCTGATTGTGATTGTGCTCTATAATGTAGTAGCCTCCTGCTGTCCCTGTATAGCTCAGTAATGGCCGTGGTTCAGTAGACAGGTCCCCTGCCTTTGGAGGAGTGAGTCTTGTAGTTATCTGGGATAGCATGATCCATGCATTCCAGTAGTTGTCCATAGAATGTGCTTGTAAAGTATGAAGTGGTCTGAGTCGTAATTAACACTGTCCAGGGTCATTGAGGGATATCACCTCAGTTTGTACAAGTGTGATGTTTGCTCATGAGAAGTATGTCACTGAGATCACATAGGATGTGTGTGTGTGTATGGGATCTATATGTCTAGTGAGATGAATGTATGCTCTGACCTTAACAATTACAGGTATACCTCTGTTGTGGAACATAGAGTCCCCAGGTGGATGATTATCAGGACCCACATGTTTAACCCCCTGTGGGTGTGGTGACCAGGTCTGCCATAGCATTTGAGTGTAACAGTCCTAGCAACTGTTGTGCGAGGGTTTGAGTGCTTGAGTAGTATACCCAGTCAATGTTTGTGTATTTGAAGTCACACAATATAATGGTGTTTGGTGAGACCTTCACTTTCCCCAGTGTTCCAAGTTTGGGAGTGTGGTCTGTAACAGTCTACAAACTGAAATGCAGTTTTGCCCACTCTCAGTTGCACATGTACGTTCCCCAATGCTTTGTGCACTGCTACCAACCTGGAGGTGTGTGTATGAATGATATATATGGATACCCCCCTATTGTTGTTGTCTGGTCTGAGTCTTGTGTCTGAAAACCATGGTATGATGTAAAACCTGTTAGTGCTGCTGTGTTTTTGTGAGCCTGAACCAGGTGTTTGTTACTGCACATATATTGACAGATTCCATACTGATGTGACTCCTGAGTGCATGCATTCTGAGGGTTAGACATCAGTTGATGAGCACTATCACTCTCCGTTTCCTGTACCCTGTAACGTCTATGGCTGTGGTTATGTCTTCTGACCCTTGCTTCAAACAGCCACCGTGTGTGTGTCAAGAGCCTAAGGCAGTCTGTGGAAGCCTAGGGGTGACAGGTGCATGGCGTCCATAGCGAATGTACGTGGCATGTTGAGCATGTAATCCCACGCTGATAGACACTGGATCCCCTGTGAATGACAATGTGTTAGGCAACTGTTAAAAGTGATCATGTCATCTGTATACTGTGACATAGTACTTGGTGAGGGTAAGATGCTACACAAGGTCAGGGTCATACTGTCCTGGGCTACATGATCAGAGAGCTCCTCTATGTCTCTTGTCATGTAGTCCAGGGAGGAATGTCTGAGGGTTTACACACCAGAATGGTCAGTGATGGAGCCATATTTGTACTTGCAGTGGACTGACAACAGTGCATGTGTCATGTGGCATATCCTGGCACTCGACACACAGCACAAAGTGACCTTCACCTTGCTCAGCCTGGTGAGTGGGATGTCAGTGTGACCGACAATTACAGTCACCTAATACAAGTGTATGAGGTGTGTTGTGTAGGCCTAAGGGCAGTGACTGTGTGGCACAATGACTTTGTGAACTATGTGATATGTGTGTATGGTTGTGTGTTAGCAGTCATTTGTGTGTCTGCTTTGGATGTCTCTGCTGCTTAGGCAGAGTATATTTAGATGCTCCAAGTATGTCATTCTGTGTCAATGTATATGGTTTGCTGTTGTCATAGGTGCATGTGCAACTGTATTTGTGATGTGTGTGGTTACCTTCACCACCCGATAAACTGTGCCAGTCATGGCTTGGGAGAGCTCAGCCTCCTGTCTGTCTATACAGTTGCACCTCTCACAGATATCTGAGTTTGTTGGTAGGAGGACAGTGTTCCCTGTGTACATAAGGCAGTTGTAACAATGCATCAGAATTCCAATATGCACCAGCTGAACTGGAGAGTACACACGAAACTGACCTTTGGACATGCCTGGATATGATGATGACATACACTGTCGACTGATCACAAAGGATCAGTAGTGTGTCAAGTGTGTAAAAGAGTATAACAGGGTTTTAGTGTTCAGGTTTGTTGTTGCTGTGGAAAGATAATCTGCAAAGGAGTACAGACAGAAACATTACACCTCCTTCAGCTATGTCAGAAATATCGATGTACAGTCATATATGTCCTGAGTTAGGGTCAACTGTACCTGACTGACAATGTCAACATCCTGTCAGACAGGCCCATGCATACATAACCACCCCCCAGTGACAAAAGGCCCTAACATCATACCAGGAGATATCACATGTAGAATGTGTAAACTGGTCCTCCCAATGTCAAATGAATCCCATCACGTGGATAACATTGTTTTCCCATATATGTCATAAGTGAACGACAGGACAAACAGACACTGCACCCGAACAGTCTGTTGAGCCTCACACTCTCTACAGGATCTAACACCATTGAATGTGTTACAGCAACATGTGGCACACCCCACAAGTGTTGGTACACAACACACCATGGGAACTATATTCCTATAAGCCTACAAAGTCCAAAATGTTAGTCCATGGAGTCCATCATGATTGCAGTCAGAAACAGAGATATTGTAAACTGACAAACACACAACCCAAACATCTATGGTATGTTAATGAGCACATCATGTTCCCCAAACCTGCTAGATATCTTGCAAAGCAGCCACCCAGGACATACATCACTAACAGGAGCAACACAGGTCCCACATAGACTTTGAATAGCCCTTTACCAACATCACAGACACATGTTGTATCCACAATACCTACAATCCATGCATGAATATGTATTGTCATATGAAGGAATGGTAATTTGTCCACAGATAGATCACACCAGGTATGAATTGAGTATTCCTGTTCAAGATGTTCACACCTGCTGACCCACAAGGTTCATTCCTGGGATTGCATAACACTAAGTGCACGCACATTACCATGTCCAGTCTGATGATGTCAGCAACCTACAAGTATAGCATGTGAATATAAACCACACAGTAAAGCATATAGTGCGTCGTGTTAATGCGTATCTCATTAGTATCATAACATTGTTAGAGAGGTGTTTAAATCCTGCAATTGCTGACTGTATGTGTGTGTGTGAGATTGCCTTTGAGAGGAGTGGCCTTTTTGGAGACTGTGGAAACACATTAGGAGTGGTGAATACCTCTTTGCCAAGTGTGATGATGTCAGCATCCTACAAATAGAACTTTGGAAATGAATGCTCCCAATAAAACAAATAGCGCGTCGTGTTAGTGCGTATCTCACTAGTGTCATAGCATAGTTAGGTAGGGGTTTGAATCCTGTGAATGTGTGTGTGAGATTGCCTTTGAGAGGAGTGGCCTTTTTGGAGACTGGGAAAACACATTTTTAAAGAGGTACATCCCTCTTCGGAAAGTCTAATGATGTCAGCATCCTACAAATAGTCAAAGAGAACAACAACCACTCAGTAATGCATATAGTGTGCCGTGTTAATGCGTACCTCTCTAGTATCATAATATAGTTAGGTAGGGGTTTGAGTCCTGCAAACGCTGAGTGTGAGTGTGCCACAGGTGGTCAATGCAGTGTGGGTTTTGCTTTTACTACGGTATGACATATGTTTCAAACAGTATGTGCATTGCACACATCGGGTATCTGTGTGTCAAATAGATTTGTGTACATGTGACCTCAATCAGTACATAGGTGTGAAGTCTGCATACTACATGAATACATTTGTAACCTTCAACAGATTGTGCCGCTGCTTCTCAGATCATAGGTCACATATGTATGTATGCGTCAAGACCGGCCAATGTAGTGATCTGTGGCCAAGGACATCCCTGCCACACACACCCATGACATGTACTATAGAGTACTGTGAGTGAGGGTAATTGCTGGGGTATATGTCAGACATGTTCATACACAACGACTGGCAATAATGGACAGTCATTATAGGTGTGCACCAGCCCTGTGGATATGCATGCAGGCCCCTAATGTGTTATGTGAAACACTGAGGGACCCCACAATACCTATGGATATGTGGATACCAAGGGACAGATGACATAACACGTGTCTGTCTGTACACATTGGTACCCAACATACATGTTCAGGGCTACCACCTATGTGGTACTGTCGGAATAGTATGTATAGTAAATGTGGATGACTATGCCATAGATGGCGTACTGCTATACAGCATGTACTGGACAACAGGCATCTGTCTGTATGATACCCTTGTGTAGGATATGTGTCCCATCCAGGGAATGCAGTATAGGCCAATGCATGCATTTCCAGATGTGGATGGACATATCCCTAGCATGTACCTAAGAGGGCTATATGCCACACAGGTGTGGTCCCAGGAATGTGTGGCGGTCAATACCACTGGTTACTGTTATAGTATAGTACTGGAAGGATCCAACTGTTAATGAGTTCCCTACAACTGTGAGTCATTTGTCAGGACATCATCTAATGGCTGGTTATAGTCATGCTGTTGAGGTGGTGTATACTGCCAGACTGCAGATCATTGACAGATATCAACAGTATCACCCACAGCATAGTGCCAACCCATGTCGTACCCACATGTGTACCCATGTTAGTACATATCTGTAGTAGAATGCATACTGGCCATCGAAAGATACCATGAGATGTTAACAATGTGTAGAACAGGGTATGTCGCACATCCCACATGTCCACTCTGCACGTACATGCAGGCAGTGCGCACACACCATGTTCACAGATGTACACCCGCTAATTTGTAATGCACACATCACACACATACTGTCCACTCACTAACACATGCTAGCAACACTGTATACTTCAGCCAAGTGGCACATGGGTGGACAATACATACTCAGACCTAACACTGGTGTAAACAATGCTACAATGACTATAAGAGCTGTGATGCATAATGCCTGCTCAGATATACCTACAAGGATATCAGTACACCTTCCTGTTGGCAACTTGCTACTATTGCTACACTGCTATAATGTCACCCTGTGCATCAGAACCAAGTTAGCCTATTCCTGCATCAATGTGACAGATGACAGGAGGTGGCACAGGTGTCATCATATGCACAGGGTGTGTTGTAGGTTTGCCAGAGCCCGACATTGACCCATCCAATCGGCATGTCTGTGTGTGTGTGTGTGTGTGTGTGTGTGTGTGTGTGTGTGTGTGTGTGTGTGTGTGTGAGGGACAACAGTACTGCATGCGCCAATGTTGATGTAATGTGTGTGTATATGTGTGAGCCCCAGTTGTATGGTAAATGTGTGTGTGTCTGCATGCACACAACACCATGTGGCTGCCATATACGGGCAGTTGTGGGACAGCCACAGACTGTACCTGCTAGGCCATACAGATCACTGTCACCAGCCATGGACACAGTACCTGTGCATAGCAGGGGTGCTTCGGGCAGTATCGGGTACCAACCCTGACTGGGTGCTATCATCAGAGGCAGAGGCAGAGGTATGATGACTGGACCCATGTCCCTGCTGGGACTGGCCAACACCACATGCATGTGGTCTAGTAGGATGGTCAATGGACAGGCCAGCCCCAGCATTGCTGGGGCTGGTATTGCCACTATGGGAGCGGCTGTGATCCGTGGTCCATCCGCGATGACTGCCAGCTGATGCTGTTGCTGGCATGCATCCATGTCGGCTTCTCATCTTTCCCACATAGTCCTGGCTCATGGCTAACACATTGTGGAGGACATCTAATGTCTTCCTCCAATGGCTATCAATGATCTCAGTGTAATTCCAGATGGCACCGGCAAGGTCACGGATGCTGTCATTGATAGCAGTGTAATGGGCCTTCTGCGACCTTAGTCCCTGTTGGGTATACCGTTCCATACGTGCCTGTGCCTGCATTACAGCCCGGAACATACTGGAGGTTGTAATACCTCCGGGGGCACATCTGCCGGGGGCAATACGACCAGTGGTGCTCCCCCAAGAACCCCTGGACATCCGCCTATGTGGTACCACTCCGGTAATCCAGCTATGGCTGCTGTGAGAGGATGCACGAGCCATAGGTACCACACTCTCCTGGTCAATGCCAACTGTATGCTGTCCCTCAGCTACGGCCATTGATGACGAAGGATGTATTGGCAGTATGAGTGTGCACATAGATGGGGTTTACTGCTGTGTACTGTCGATTGGTGGACCAATGACAGACTCTGTCAGTCCTTCCTGTGCCACAATACATGTCTCATCATCTCCACTATTAGTGGCGGTGACATCAGGTTCCCTGCTGCATTCAGCCATGCCTAACTCAGCACCCGTGGAAGGAATACAGGAAACGCACTTTACAATCTGTACATGATGTTAGCACACATGCACACATGCACACATGAACACATGAACACATGCACACATGCACACATGCACACATGAACACATGCACAGATGAACACATGCACACATGAACACATGAACACATGCGCACATGCACAAAAATACACTGCTCACCACAGCATGTACACACACACACACACACCAGCAATCCAGCACATACACAATAGTGGGTAATGGTGGGTGACAGTATCACAAGGCAAACAGTCACCACACACTTGTCAGCAGGCAGACCATGTGTTGCTCAACACCATGCAGTGCAAGTGTAGACAGCCCTATCTAATGACATTATACATGGCTTTGATGCATGTGTGTAGTTGTTCAGTGATTGGCTATGCCCTGGAACACAATGTGTACATGGACACAACATTGCTGTGCAAGTATTATCTGCTCTGCAATGTCATGTGCACCATCCCTCAATGGTATACATACCATGGCTGCATGTGTTATCTGTGTGACACATAGATTGTCATGTCTGATGACAGTGTCTGTGTCCATAGCACATAATTGTGGGCACAGGTGTAGCAAATGCATGCAATGTACAGACATGGGATGAGTGGTGCATGTAGATGTGAAGGAATCCCAATGCACGACATGGACATTGCACAGTGGTTATGGTGTGTGTGGGACATATTGCAGATATGTTGTTGCCAGCCATGACATGGCATGCTACACAACTGCAACATTAAACACCACACATACCCAATGTGTGTCATGTGTCCTATACACCCAATAGCATTCCAGGACATATATGTGATACTCTGTACAGATGGCGACTGTTGTGCAAAATGTGTATACTAGCATATGTAAGCACACACACAACATGCTATGCATGGTGTGTATAGGTGCATATGTTTGCACACGCAGAACAATGAGGTGCACAGCAAAGACTCCTATGTGTAGTACTGTGGTCACTGTAACCAGATGAGGTGTAGTACCATGTGCCATCATCATCATCATGCACCTTGTGGTCACTCACGGCTACTACTGTGTGACAGACCACCGCCTATTATGCTGTACCTGAACTGCAGTGCCGTGGATACGTTCACTATTACACAGCCACTTTGTACATGGGTGTATGAGGTGCCCACTAGGGAGCATTGCCTAACATGACTGTGTTATGTGTTGAAGAGTGTTGCATGGCCCATGATAGGCCTCTACCCCTGAGGTACATCATGTGTGTGTGGATGACATGTGGGATTACTGAAGTGTGACCTTACAGCGGGTGTGTGGTTACACCATATGTAGCATGACTTTGTGTAGTGCATGTGATAAATGTCTTATGTTGTGTACAGGTGTTGCAACTATGCCTATCCAATGTGCAGTACGGGGTTGCCACAACTGTGTCATGTTCTGTGTATTGCATGTCATTGAGGCAGCTACTGATATTACTGAGCTGTGCAATGTCTCACAGCAAACATGCATGGCATGCATTATGCATAGGTGTGTTACGTGTACATGGCCTACACCTCACCTATGACATGCATATTTCATTACCAACATTGCAGGTATACCACACTCACCAGCATGGATTGGCTGCCCTGCCGTCACACCAGAGGGACCTACGAGAATATGAGAGGGTTCGTCAGTGGCCACAACTGTGGCATTGCTACAGTGGGTATGCTAAACTGCAGTACAACAACAGTCACAGGTGTAGGGACATTATTCAAACTATCCATATTGCACAACACTAGGCAGCAGAACTGCTAAACGCACAGTACACATCTCACATACATATAATCTAACAATACAGTTTACTGTAGTCTACAGATAGGGCATGTTACCTGCTTGCTCCAGGTGGATGTGCTGGGTGGCTCCGGCCTCCATTACAACACATGTCAGAGGTTGATGTAGCTGTTGTCCAGGAGCCACCACGCTTAGGAGCAGCTCCTCCACTCTGGTGAGGGGGGTATGAATGGCCACTCCACCACCTGTAGCAAGCTGCTTTCTTTGGATATCAGACGCACGCCGCCGGACTTTTCTAATTAAATCACTGCAGTGATGGCGTACCTGCTCATATGTCCAGTTATGTATGCCTATGTCATTTACCTGACTAACAAGTTCCTGCCACAGTGCAGTCTGCTCCTGCTGGTGTTGGCTGCTTCTGGAGAAGAGCACTGTGTACCACTGCAATAGGCTGTCGAGTATCACCTCTTCCTAATCCGCTGCGTATGCTGGGTTGCGATGGTGGGCCATCTGGCTGAAAAATATATGAACAATATGTGTGAGAGTGTCCTGTGGCACACTTTACACCTTTACCCACAGATATCACTTTACTGACATATATACCGTCCTATTGTCTGTCAGAGGTTACACACGTTCAATACCACTTATTGGTTCTCAGGCCACAAATAACTAACACTGCCCGGCAGACTCTATATATCACACCACTATACAACAGTACGCGCCACACTGTTTGTGACACATTGCACAACCTCAAGACAGGGGTGTATATCACACCAATGCATGAACAGATATGTCATCCATTGCAATGGATGTAAAGTACAGGTACAGTAGTACCGATCAACCACCCTAGTCATTGATACCATAGCCCTGCCTAACAGATGTGTCCAGTTGTTACTTTAGGTGGCCTACTGCTGTAACAGACTATATATGTTGCTGGATACACACATTAACCCTGTAACACACATATGATTGCAGCCATTGTACAGGCATAATCACACACACACACATCAGGCAAACATACAACGCACCACTGTATGCCAACACAGATGAGCATTACCTGTGTACCATATGGTACTGTGTGCCACTACTTACACACCCTTATGCCTGCATTCTGTCCTCTGTGCAGACTACAGGAAACACACATGACAGTGTTTCCAAGCAATGTGAATGCACACCATACTATGCTGTTTAGGTCTACAGCTTCAGGTAGTATTACAGTTCATATTGGTGATAGATTCACCAGCAGTACCACTCACTAAGCATACATGTATTGCTTTAGCCTACAATGAGACACCACATTCGTCAACGGAGAACTAAGTCACATCATATGCCGTACTACTATGTCTGCCTAACAGTACATTACACATCAGTTGCTGTCCTCACAGCTAGGATAGGCACTACCATGTCAGATACAACATCACACTAAGCTATCACACCTTTACAGAACTTGCACACATTCAGCGTTACACTTATTCAACCTCACATAGCAGCTATTGCATTAAGTACATGTGTGAGTGCATAGTGTCATAGGTAGATAATATGCTATTGGCCCTAGGGCCTACGGCAGCCTAGCCATATGCTACCCTGGCCTTTGACACACATGTACTTTTATTTCACTTGCCCCTGCCAACCTGAACCACAGAGGTGTTTTTTGGGGTGTATTACCAATCTCCCACACAATCATCAGGGGTATTTATAACAACTGCTAAGGAGGAGCCTTGTTTGCTATTGCTATGTGGTCTATTCCAGTGTATGGCATATCTCTGAGATGGGAACCTATCCCTCCAGCATGTGCTGTTTAGTGAGCTGACAAGGTTTAGGGCCCTAGAGTGTGTATCCCCGAGGGATTGTGATATGTTGCCATGGTGGTTGTCACCCAGCTATGGGTGTGACATACCTCTGTATGTCCGGCAGAGGTCACCTCTGTGTGGCCAGTATGCAATACATTGTAGTTGTGGTTTTGTGAGTCAGTCTGCATAGGGCATCTGTTTGCGGCCAGTATTACCCTTTGGGAGGTCTGTCTGTGGCCTGTTCACCTGGTGTAGTTGTCATGTGAAGTACATACACACACACATTTGTGATGAGTAGGAGGGAACCCCTATACTACCCATAGATGACACACATGTTGTCCCAAAACAAACCACACACACAGACAGACTGTCTTCATCAAAGTGGAGGCTACTGTCCACCTGTGTCACATGTTCCCTTATCACACCTTCACTGTTAGGTAGATCTCTACCTATGTGGTAGTTAATGGGTACACTGTTTTGGGAAGGTGGAATGGCACTGCAGTATCAACACTTGTCTACAGTCCATGCCTTGGTCACCACACACCTGTTGCGGTACATATGACCCTGTGTCTCTCTGTCTCTCTCTCTCACTCTATATGTATATATATATATATATATATATATATATATATATATATATATATATATATATATATATATATATATATATATATATATATATATATATATATATATATATATATATATATGCATATCTATACACATACATTGCTGTACACATGGATGTACATATAGGCACATGTACAGTCCACCTTCCATGGTGGGGATATCACCTATGCAACAGTTGTGGGATGTACAGGTATGTGATTAAATTGCACAGTGTTGTGCAGAATGCATGTGGGTGTCCTCAGCCCTTGTAGCATTAGCAGGCCTCACTGTCTATAACACAGCAGATCTGCAAGGGTGCTTTTCCATTATTTATGTGGTGTACTAAGACAAGGATGGGGGCATGATGAAGTGTGGTAGGGGGTGCCGTGGAGCCCTTTTGCCTAGGGCACCAGTTGACCTAAGGCAACTCCTGCGCACTGCATGCTGTCTTCTAGGCCACACACTATGACCTACATGGATATATGCACATATCAACCTTCACTGACAGATAGCTGTCCACCCTTCACTAACAGTTGCAGTATGTCCCTTGCCCTATGCACATTTGCAGATACAGATAGATACATACTGCTGCCAGACATGGATGATTTGCAGTGTGTAGAGTACTCTTCAGGAACATCTACAACATGCCAACACATACATGTGAGTTACATACTTTACATTTGTATTTCCCTGCTCCATGTGTTGCAGTTTTGTAGTTTTTTTTTGTTTTTATTGGTGGTTTGTTTTGGGTTTTCACCCTCTATTTAACCTTTGGTCTCTGTTTCTCACTCTGTTCTGTTTCTGTCTCAGTCTGTGTCTGTGTCCGTGTCTCTCTCTCTCTGACTCTCTATCTCACAGCACCTGCAATGATATAATTGCATGTGTGGACTGCAGGTACAGCCTGCTTTTCTAGGTATCTTCACTTGTGCATGTGACAGCCTTTGCACCAGTTGCTGCCCACCATCCAGTAATTGCATGCAGCTTGCTGTTTGGTGATTGCATTACTCACTGTGATTGCAACCCACTGCTATAAAATGCTAGGTTAGGTAGGCGTAGCCCTTTCAGATTTCCAAGGTGGGGCCCATGCTTGTTTGCTCTGGACACCGTTGCATCAGTCTGAAGGTTGGTATATGTCTCTCATCTGATGCTATTGTTGTAGCCAGTTATATGCGTGTTGTACTCATACCTGCATTTTGCTGCTTCCAGTACACACATCTCGGTGTAGACATGTATGCACCCCTCCAAATGCTAACACAGGATACATGGGAGTATGTACTTTTTTCTCACTTACGCAATTAACTGCCATACAAATGTGGTTATTGCACTGTATTCCTGTGGCCAGTATTTATCCTGGTCTGATACTGTGTGGTGTTTGTAAGGTGCTACTGTAACATTATTCCCTGCTAGGATGGCTGGTTCTCCTTTCTCAGTCATGTCATGCAATTCCACAACCACTGCTGGTAAAGACTCACAGAAAAGGGTTTGTCTTAAACCATTCCTAATTTCCATTTCCATTCCCTCATTGTAATGCATGATATATTTATTTCAGAACCAAGTTATTTGTATATCTGCTGTGGCTTTGTGGTAATTCATGCAGTCTATTGTGTCAATGGTCAGGGGTTCGAGACTGGCAGAGGTTTTTTCTTTTGCTGCTCAGCAGAACAAGGGCCCTGCCATAGAGTGACTAAGGCACTTTTAAGCAGTTGTAAGTGGGTTTGCGTGATGCTTAGCGATGCCTAGCTAAGCATACACATGCGCACACTCGCTTAATCCCGCTTACTACTGCTTAAAAGTGCTTACTCCCGCTAACCCCCGCACTAATTTCTTTGAAAGAAAAGAAAATGGGGAGATAGGACAGTGGTGAAAAAGGGGGCACAAAGAGGGAAAGACAGTAGGAAAACAAGCTCGGGATGTGCAGGACGGGTGTAGGGAAGGTCCATAGCTGCCCATTTCTTTACCAGCAACAGCTGTGCATATGTTGAAAATTTGGAGTGAAATTTGAAACCTTCCACCCCTGAGAGAGGGGTGAGGACAACATAGTTTGTTGTACTGCCAATTAAAATTATCAGTGTACATGTCCAATGGACATGTGTGTGAAATGGGAAGCTATGTATGGGGCGTAATTTTTTTTCGGGTACAGATTGCCCTTTTTTTTTTTTTTCCAGGGGAGAGTGGAAAGTGATGTAGAGGAAGTAGGTATATTTGGGGAGGTAGGTTGGGTAGGTAAACAGACAAGACAAACAAGACGCATACAGGGGCGGAGTATGACACATAGGGTGGGTGAACAAAATTGATGGGGACGGATGGTTGGAAATCGCAAGCCCATGAGCCCACAGATGGTAACATTCGGACTGAGATCCCCACCCAGGGGCAGTCACCACTGGACCTTCACAGACCCGAGGGTTGCTGTGCTGGGGACTGCGTAGGAGGGGCAGGCTCACCCATGAGTCATGCCACTCTCGCCTCAAGCTGGCGTAGGGGATCAGCGACTAAACGCTGGATCTCCCTATGCACCACAACCCGGACCCTTCGGTGGGTGATAGGAGGCCCTTCTCTGCCCACGCCTGCAGGGGGGTGAGCCCCATCCCCTGCAGCGCTTCCACCCGAAGGTGGCACAGGACCAATGGAGGAGGGTGGCCTGGGCTGGGCACCAGACCTGCTGGTGCCAGGTGCAACTGCCAGCTGAGGAGGGACAGGTGGGTCCGCTGGGACCGGCCTTTCCATACGTTCTGTGATTAGGTGTGTTTAATTACAGCATAGACAACAGCATTCCAAGTTAGTTGTAAAAGCATGCAGTAATATTCTCATTAACCCAGCACACCAGGGTTACAACAGTTGAACAGCAAGCATAACACATGCATGTATTGAACGACAGTGGACATTCCAACAGCATGCAGGGATGATTGGTGGCAACAGGCCACCAAGATTGTGTTGTTTTAACAGGGGACATGCATCACAGTAAGTGCAGATTTTCTATAACAATAGAACATATGTCCCAACAAATGTTATGAGATTAGACATACCCATTGAGGTGTGGAATTGCATTGTTTATGCACATGGAGTAGGGTGTAAAAAGAAACCTCCATTAACATCTTATTAGTACTTTAACTGTACACTACATTCCTATTGACTGCAGGTGTATATCCCCTACATGTATTCTTACACTAGGCAACATGCATTTGATTGCGTTATAGGTTTTGCTACTTCATGATATACCTGGCCTATATCTGACATGGTAACTGTCCAGGATGCAGATGTTACTGCTACATACTTGTATTAAATTGACTTGTTTATGTATCTGCACATCTGGATGTGTTCATATGGCTTTTTCACTTGTTTTCACACAACCCTATTTTTCAGGTAGCTCAATAACATTTCTGGGGAACACCTTGACAGGCTACTCATGTGCCAGATTTACCTATGCATGTCAGCCATTTCACAACTGTTTAGGACTGTTGCATACTTCACAGCTACTGGCACTTCCTTCATCCACTTATATGGGACTGCACTACTTGGGGTTGTCAGCACTTACTACAACAGAGTAACATTTCTTCACTGCAAGGGTACAACAACATTTCTGAGTAACTGGCACATACAAACTGCAAGTATTATAGCTTTCTTATTTACATTAAAACTCTTTTCTACAGGCTCTCTCCCGTATTTGACATTACACTGCATACAGTAGACGTATTCAGGACATGTTATACCTTTATTGATAGGTTACAAGTCTGTTTTACAGGCTCATTCACTTTTTATCTATGACAGTGGGTTACTACACTCTATTCCTGGCTATCTGACTTATGATATGTAACAGTACATGCAGAGGATTTATTCAGGGAATAAATGTTTTATACTTCACAGCTACTGCCACTTCCTTCATCCACTTCCTATGGGACTGCACAACTGTGGGTTGACAGCACCTAATGCAACAGTACTATTTTTTTATTGCAAGGGTACAACAACATTTCAAAGTAAGTAACACAGACACACTCCAAGTTTTATACCTTTATTAATTACATTGAACACTCTTTTCTACAGGCTCTCTCCTTTACTTGTTATTACAGTGCATACAGAAGACATATTCAGGACATATTATACCTTTCTTGATAGGTTACAATACTCTTTTTCAGGCCTGCTCACTTATATGTTATGACAGTACATGCAGGGATAGTATTCCAGAATTATTTTACCTTGATTGTTGGGTTAGTACACTCTATTTCTGGCTCACTGACATTTGTTATATAACAGTACATGCAGAGGATTTAATCAGGACATTTTATTGCTGTATTATTGGGCTTAAACACTTTTCTCATGCTCACTCACATATATCATGTAGCAATACATGCAGAATATTTACTAACATGCTTGGTGGTGCAGCCTTAGCAGCCTATCTGCATAAGCTTGCTGATTCATAGCATGAGCACCTGCAGCTGTGGAGTAAATAAAGGGATATTGAGACATACCTATCCATTATTTAGACTATATTAGCTTATCTTACATACTGCATTCCATGGCTACCTACTTAGTAGTGGGGCATCCCACATTTGACAGGCCTCCTGGATCCACTGGTTCAGAAGGTCTTGCTTCCGCCTCTTCAGGTCTGCATGGTGGTGATGGACCTGCTCACCAGTCTGAGGGAAGCCTGTGGCACTGGTGAGTTCATGAGCCAACCGGTTCCAAGCCTCCGCCTTATACTCCATTCCTTGGAACTGGCCCTGCAGGAGTCGAGTCTCATGCCGATGGACTAGGAGCCAAACCATATATCTTGACTCCTCAATGCCCCAGCGTTGCACTCGAAAGCATGTACTCTCCCCAGCACCAGACATTCTAACTGCAGATGGGAGCTACAATCAGTTATGGTGAGTATTCCCGCCTATGCGGCTTAAATATGCCGCATTTCCTGCACTTTTCTGTGATTGGCCATTTTTGAATATTCTCGGCTGACTGCAGACCTGCTTAGCAATGGTTAATCATACATTTATTACTCTATACATGTTAACAGTGGATGTTTATCCTATGCTGTTGTGGCTTAGTGGTTCAGTACTTTGATTATGGTGCACAGTGTCCTGGGTTCAAACCTTATCATTGCATTTTATTTTACTACTGTCCAGACAAGTTAGGGGGCGTGGCTGTGTTTAAGCAACTTTGCTCTACGTTGCTCCATGTTGCCCAACGGTGCACTGGTTGGCATGGCGCGCACCTCTGTGCAAACCGATTGCACTGGGTAAAGCGCTATTTAGCTATGGGCAACTATTTTGCGCTGGGTAAAGTGCGATTTAGCTATGGGCAACTACATTGCGCTGGGTAAAGCGCGAGTTAGCTATGGGCAACTACATTGCGCTGGGTAAAGTGTGAGTTAGCTATGGGCAACTACATTGTGCTGGGTAAAGCCCGAGTTAGCTAGGGGCAACTATATTGCGCTGGGTGAAGCGCTGCTTAACTGCAGGCAATTTTATATTGGGATCCTTTAAAATATTTATTTTATTCACTGATACATTGGCCATTTCACTGCTTTTTAGTTACGTTTAAACATATATCTTGGGTATTATTCCATATACTGATTTAAAAAATAAATACGAAAGGGAGTGGTGGGACTCGAACCATGAATACCTCTTCTTTGTGCGAACGGTCTACCATTACGCTATTGCTATTTGGTGCGATTTGCATAAACATTCTTTCTTATGCTCTTCCATGTCAGAATTGCTCACTGTAGCTAAGCAATGGGCACACCCACGCGCAAATACGGGCAGCTATTTTGGACATTTAAAAAAAATTTTAAGGTTATGCGTTTTAGATGTGTGATGGGGGTTTACAATATCAGACAGTGAGGTGTTGGGTGCAGGGACATTTGAGCAGACTCGCTCTTCTTTATTTCCTTTTATTTTCAACACTTGCAGGGGCGTGGACATTTCGACTGCTCGGCAGGCGGACACGCCCCCTGCTTTCTTACACGTTCTGTGTAAGACTTACGGTTTAGTCAGTGTGCCCTCATGCATATTCATGGCATGCTGACGTCATACCGTTCAACTGCAGCCTCCGAGTAAGACTTATTAAGTCTTACACTGAGGATTCGTGAATTCGGGGGATTGAAAAAGATGCAAGTTGGCAGACATACTAGTAACAAAAGAAAATGGTTGATAAGTCAGTCAGCTAATAGAAAATTACCAACAGGTTACAGAACAGCAGGTATTTTGAATATAATTATGATCGATACTACCAGCAATATTTCAAAGATCTGGAAGTTATACAATGCTTGAATGCAGAGAGGAAATAATACATACTATACATTTAAAAGTGCACTGCTTGCTGTTATTTAATACAGAAACACATAAATTCATGTACAATGAATTCATATTAATCCTGATAGTCTAGCAGGGAATGGCGAGTGAGCTTCAGACAGTTACTGGAAGTTTGATTATTTCAGTTTTCTCTTGTAGAGTTTGTAACAATGGGCAGATCACTGAACTAGACCACAGCTCTCATAAAATGTCTGAAAAATGAGTACTTACTGCTTTTAGCACTGAGGAAATAAATAAAAAAACAATTACAGCATTGATATAAATGTTTTTGAAACGTAATAGCCAGGATGCAGCAGTGTTAGGAAAAGCAAATTGCATTAGATTGTGAAGGATTATGATGCACTCAAACATGTAGAGAGATAACTAAGTCAGTGAGTAGGGTAAGGTTGGGAACCCAAATGGATTTCTGTTTTGAAAGTCACTTTAGGCTATACTCACATGTCTATATATCTATCTATCTAATATATCTATCTATCTATCTATCTATCTATCTATCTATCTATCTATCTATCTATCTACACACATTTTGTTAGTACAGCATAAATAAATAAGTCATATCAGGAATGTCAGAAAAATATGGAAAAGGCAAATATAAGCATGACAAGAGGTGAAGGGATCATAGGAGGTTGCTAGGCTATTGACCCTTGGGTCCTTCCAATCCTAGCCAAGAGTTTATCCCCAAAAAGAAACCTCAGTCAGCACCTGTCACCCCTGTCAATGAGAGACACAGGTGGAACCCCTGGGACACATTTGTGGTTTCCCATCCATTCATCAAGGTGTTAGAAGGGGGTCAGTGAGGTGCTCTGTTTGACATGTATGGGAAGTCTATTCCAGAGATGGAACAGCCTCTGGGAGACAAACTTGTCTCTCCAGCAGGTTTTGTTGATGTCGCATATTATATTCAGGCCTTTTGAGTGGGTAGTGTGTGAGGAGTTAGATTTATGGATATGGAGCATTTCTAGCAGGGCAGGGTCCGAGATTGCCTTGTAGGCGAGACACAGATCACCACTGAGCAATCTGTATGATACCAAGTAGAGTGATTGTGAATTGAGCCTGTTTGCATAGTACAGGTGTTGGAGGCCATGGATTCTCTTTATGAGATGTTTCAGTGGCCTTTCCAGTTGGTGCAGATGTTTGGAGAGGTACATTCCAAATGAGGCATTATGCTCAATTATTGGTCTAATGAGAGATGAGTACAGGGAGGTAATAACCTCCTTTTTTCTGCATGCAGTCCCTTTACTTATGAGATTAACCAAGCAAATGGCTTTTCCGACCACTGCCGCTACATGATGGTCAAATATGAGGTAGTTATCAACCTGAGTGCCCAGGTGTCTCACCACAGGTTGTGTGCTTAGGGGGTTGCCATTAATGTGGTAATCAATAGGGGTCATGTTTTAGATGAACGGTATGATCATACATTTTTTGTCATTTAGCTTAAGGCCAAGACTTTGGCACCAGTCATTAGTTGTTGTGAGACTCTCTTGCAGTATTTTAACATCATTTGGGGAGTCAATGACAGCAGCCAACTTACAGTTGTCCGCAATCTTGGTCAGCCACAGGTCCTTTGTCTTTGCTCTTTGTCTTTGCCTGGACCTCTGAGAAATAGATGCCAAAAAGTAGATGTCCCAGGACAGATCCCTGGGAATTCCACTAGTGACAGGTCTGCTATCAGAGGTGGAGGTACCTATTTTGACTTTCAGGTTCCTGTCAGGGAGCCAGTTGCCACCCATATGATGAGATAGGGATTTACTCCAACTTATGTTAGCTTTTTGAAGATGTTCGAGTGAGGGATTGTGTCAAAGGCTTTGGCCAAGTCAAGGTAAGCTATATGTATTGACTTTCCCTCATCCAGGGACTTGGTGACAGTTTCAGAGAAGTCAACCAGGTTCAACAGGCAAGATCTGCCCTTGATGAATCCTAACTTAGTGAGGTCAAGTGCTTGGAGATTGCCTATGTCCTAGTTTATGAGATCCATAATAATATGCTCCATGACTTTACAGATCAGACTTGTCAAGCTAATGGGGGATAGTTTCCAGGGTCATTAGTGGCACCACCTTTGTGCAAGGGGGTAACAATGGCAGTTCTCCACTCTGCTGGAATGACGCTAGTACTTAGGTTGTGGTTGAATGGGGTGCTCAATGGAGAAGCCAGTTCTTGCTGGAGATGGTGCAGAATACATCCTGAGGTACTATCAGGTCCCATGGAAGCTGTGTTGTTTGCCTTGGATAGGGCCTGTAACACTTGATCTATGGAGATGTGAGGTGCAGGACAAGTATTGGGGATGTTAAAAGGGCCTTTGGGGGGGATGGAAGGGCTGACGTTTGTGCTGAACCTATCTGCTAGCAGGTTGGCTAAGTCAACAGGATCAGTGTAAATGATACTATTAAGTACTAATCTGGAATAAATCTAGGCTTTGCCACGGAGGTTTCTGACGTAACTGAAGAACACTTGTTATGGAGACTCTCTCTCTCTCTCTCTATATATATATATATATATATATATATATATATATATATATATATATATATATATATATATAGCCTGCAGACTATATATGAATATATATATATATATATATATATATGAATTTATAATGAATAATTGATGGTAAGTTTGATCAAAACATGAAACATCAAACAAACTCATCAGTGATTACCATTAATTGCCACTAAAATCATCCCAAAAAAGTAATCACAAATGTAAAAAACAGGTGGGTTTGTCTCATATAAGTAACTTTTATTCCCCTGCATAAGGGAAGACCATCCACAGACCCAGACAATTACAGACCCATAATTTTGACTGGCTTCATATGCAAAGCCATGGAAAGACTTATTATAGAATTAATCTCTCAGGTTTGGATTCATCAAGGGCAGGCCATGCTTACTCAGCCTGGTGGATTGTTTTTGAAAAGGTCACCAAAGTAATGTATGAAGGCAAAATGGTATACATCATATACTTCAACCTGGCCAAAGCTTTTAACACAATTCCCCACTCAGGCATAGTAGAAAAAGTAAATAAACTGGGAATACACACATGCATCACCAGCTGGATTGCCAACTGGCTCACAGATAGGGTGCAGATAATCAAAATAGTGGGAGCTACCTCTAAAAAGAGACGAGTTACCAGTGAAGTACCCCACTGTTCTGCACTTGGATCTCTCCTGTTTGGCATTTACATTTCTGAAGTAAAGGCCAATACCAAAGGGTTATAGCTGACTAAGTTTGCAAGCTCGGAGTAGTCATTTGATCACCAAATTACTTAGCCATCACACAGGAAGTTTCGTCTCAAATAAATAACTTCTGCCATAATCATGGACTGAAACTAAATGCCAAAAATTGCGTTATTGTATCCTTTGGGAAGTCATCTACCATAGGGAACTATCACACTGACAATATGCTCATAAGAGTGGACCCAATGTTTGGGATTTGGGAATTTATATGGACAGTGATCTAACTTTTCAACAACATGTATCTATTTATGTAAGAAAGTCCTTCTACATTGTACAGCTTATAAACAAAGGAATTGTGTCTATATGTAGTGCTGTAATTGTCCATGTATACACAACCCTCATTAGGCCAGCCATTGAATATAATGCATACACACACACACAAACACACACACACACACACACACACACATATATATATATATATATATATATATATATATATATATATATATACATATATATATATATATATAGGTTTAGTATCATTTGAGCGATCATATCTTGTGCAAGTTATTGTTTTTGTGAACTATATGACTGAAAATAAAATGCACTACTGCAAAAAATGTCAAATGCAGATGTGGAAATGTCGAATTCAATGTTATTTGAACATTCTCCACACTTCCACAAGTTGAACTATTCCACAAAACACAGCAAAGAATGTTTTTGCAGGGGTGCAAGCCCCCCTGCACCCCCACCCCCTGCTACTCATATATACAAACTCTGAGATCGCACTACAGTGAGAGAAAGAGTAACTTTCCCAATCCCCACTATATTGCAATCTGCATTAAAATGTTGAAATTCACAACAGCGAATACTATAGTGCATTTGCTGTTGTGTATTTCGACATTTTTTTTTCTCTGTGTTTCCTAATGTCCATTTGGGCATTCAGACTTGCGCAACTTGCACAAAGTCCGATCGCTCAAATGATAGTAAACCTATATATATATATATATATATATATATATATATATATATATATATATATATATATATATATATGGGTGTCAAGCCCCCGATTGAATGGACAGTTTGCTGACAACCACTGGATTGATGTCATAGCACTGAATTCTCATACATCGATACATTCTGCCCATGCTCTGGGAATTATATTCATGCCCCCTGTGCACCCCATACCCCCTGCTAATTACATATACTAACTGCAATATCATACTGTTGCCAGAGAAAGAGAACATTCCCCTATCCAGGGACTGTTGATTTTGCATACCTGTTGACCATCTATCTGTCTACGTCACCCAAATGGTGTTGATCAGACAGGTGTTGGGGTACTGTCCATTTGACTGGTTGTCCAACACCTATATATCGTTATGTATCTGTATATTGGGAGGGTGGCTTAATGGCTGAGGTGTTTGCCTTACAAACACAAGGTGCAGGGTTTGAGTCTCACAAGGGATAATTGGCTAGGCTTAAAATGGCTTGCAAGGGCAGTTAGCTTAGTACAAACCTATGAACCTATATGCATCCATATATGTATATATATATATATATATATAAAACTATATCAATATGTATAGTTAGATAGATCATTTTGTAAACGTGATCTTCCAGGCATGCCTATAAAGATATGCCATCCAGTACATTTTCCATTATAGTTTTTTCACATATCCAGGGTGCAAAATTCCTGATACAGTGGATTTTTTCTTTACACAATAATCACAGAATTAGTAGAGGCAACATCAGTTATATACAAAGTTAGCCAGCAGAGCTTCCTGATACTTTCTACAGGGTTATGTACATAGAAACAACATGTGAGAAAACACAGCATAATTACTTAATTAACTAGCTCACAATTCAATCAATACATTCAACTGCCTAGAGCTTATGGCCACTAACAAGCTAAAAGTCCTCATTAAAAATGCAGTGTAAAATCTTTTCTAAAAATATCTCTGAATAATTTGTCTGTAACTTTGTCTACTTTCTGCTGCATTGCTTACCAGTATATCTTGATTATTTATGACATGCAATTTAATTTCCAGTTGCAATATGAGAAAAGTAAGAAAATGTTTAAAATTGATACATCTTTCATTCAAACTAGAAAAAAATGCTTCTTTCCTTTCCTAACTTAGGATAATTATTATATAAACTATCATGAGGGAACCTTACTTTGCATATTTGGGTACAGCATATTGTATTTCAGTATAAGTAATGACACCATCCTGAGTAATATATACTTTGACTAGTGGATTCTTGCACATTCAGTCTAACTCTGAATATAATTTCTTGTTTAAAAGGAGGCAAAGTAAGTATATTGCTTCATGAGACTGCATTCTAATAGACAACCATAAAATCGTAGTGTTTGATGTATATGCTGCCAAAATGTAGGCAGCTATTCCGAATGATACAGAAGTTTCCTTAGTACAATTTTTTTTATCCATCAGAGTTTAGCCCAGTCCTTGGGGGTAATCCTCTTATCCTTCAGCCACGCAGGGCTACATTATGAAACTCTTGACAAGCAGCTTCATTCTACATGTCCACATGTCCATCTCATTAATTTTATCTAAAAGTTGGAACAGTTTTCTTCGGAATTACAAGTACTGAGAAACATAATAAATGTGCTTAACCTGCTGATATTTGATTTTTCTTGGTGACACAGTCAGGGCATACAAAAGCATTGCTCGTTGCTCCTTTCTCATGAATAGGCCATACATGTCACCTTGTACTGGATCAATTTTTGGTGCATACCATCTAGCACTATTGGTAACCACGCAATGATTTATTCAGAAAATACTGAGCCCACATCTATTTGTTCTTTAGCTTTTTCAAATGGTAATCATGACAACATTGTGGCATGTAGCCTTGTTCCTTTATATTCAATTTGAGTTTCACATAACAGTCTGTCTTGTAATACTGACTGTCATTAAGAGTTGTATTCAATATAGTCACCTCTTTATGTTAATTCAAAACATCTAGCAATTCTTTGAGGTATTTCTGTTGAAGATTGCACTAAAGGCATGACATTTTCACTGTTGTGTACTTTGGACAACACCCCAGCTTCCTGTTCTCTTTGCAGTTCACTAGACATACATTAGTATTTTGTCTATTAATAGAGACTTTTATTTGGTACTGGTTCAGATTTTAGTCAAAAACTCACAGGCCTAACATCCCCTGGTTTAGTTTTCTACAGACTCCTATGTGGTGATCTTTATTTGACCTTTCAGGACAAAAAAGACCCTATCCACAGGAATGCATGGGATATTACAAGGTTAACGATGGCAGGAGTCTTTTTAGGGTTTTTTTTTAGCTTAACATTGCTTCTGAAGGGGAGAATCTAACCCTGTACCCTGTGACTGTAAGATAAACACCTTAACCATTATGTCAGTCCCATCTTCTTTTTATATTTATTTATTCTTCAAACGCACATAAAAGGAACTTTAATATTTATCAACAAATTAATAGACAGCACTGACATGACAGACTCTTATGCTATCATGCTTGTTTGCGACCATATGACGTGGATTATTATACCTTCTGATGGTCGGTCAGATGACAGACGGTTGGCGTAGTTTGGTACCAAACAAAGCCAACCGTGGGTAAATTTAGGTCTCTGGTACTATTGTGTATGACATTATTTAAGAAAAGGATCCTGTTACTTTTCTTAAATAATGGCAAATAATGTCCTGTTTATGCCCTTCCACAGATGCCTGGCATCAGCGCAGTTCTGTTCTCCTCAAGAGTTTCCATTCATGGAGAAAGCAAATCTCCGTTTCTTTTTGAATGTCTGAAGTTATGTTAAATGAGTTTCTTGTAACAAGAGCTTTTTAGGTATTCCATATTACCTATGCTATCATGCTTGTTTGCGACCATATGACGTGGATTATTTATGCATCTATCAATTACTTGGTTCTTCTCCAGTGTACTATAATAACAATCTGACATAATATACATAACATTAAAATATAATTTATAACTGTTTAAACAGATATTTGACACATTAAAGTAAGCATGTTTGCAGTTATTTATAATAACTTTTCAACTGTGATAGGTTTAATATTATGTTCAGACATCAACTGTGACTCCTTAATAGAATTCAAGTATAATGTGACCTCTTTCATCCATTTTGTGCTGTGCAATGCTACACAATCCAATCAGGAACACATACTTGAAAGTTTAATGTTTGCAATTTGTCTTTCAGTGCCATAGGTTTAGTTATTCTATCCCTTCGTGTCCTTTGTTCCTATGTATTTATTTCAAGTAAATTTTATTTGTCCAGCATTGTAAACAAAATCTAGTCTTGTATTCTGTAATAAAATTCATATATAAAAAGCTCTTGTATCAGGTCTACTATTAATTGCCACTTCTGCCACTTCTGGAGTAATTCAAATAAATTGCTCTATTTACTTGACTCATGGTATAAAAAAATGTGAATATTTCATAGGAATCATAGGAAATAAAAGGCTATTTGAACAGAGGTCATGCAAGCCTTACTAATAACAGCTATAGGCTCTGCCACTCTCTTCTAGGCCTATAAGTCTCTGAGTGAATTGTAGAGTGCCTGTCAATTTGCCTAGGCTATGTTTGAAGGTTGACAGAAAATCACAGTGCTTGACATGCAAGGGGCAGCTGTTTCAGCGTATGGGAGGGTGCTAGGTGATGAACCTATCCCTCCATTTATTTTCATTTATGCCCTGATGTAGATCGAACTCTCTTTTTGTAGTATGGACTGACCTTTTTGACTTATCAAAGAAAAGGAGGCCATGGATAATAGGATCCTTCAGAACACTGAAAGCAAAGCACAAGTCTCCCCTCCAGAGCCTATTTCACATGGAGTACAGGGACAGGGATTCCTATCTTTCCTGAAAACTAACATTTCTCAGGCCAGAGATCCTTTTTATTAGGAACCTCTGAGGTGTTTTATATGTCTACTTAGATACATGCAAAAGGGTACATTAGAGTCTATGATGGGTCAAACTAGAGTAGAGTATAAGAGAACAAGTTCCTTGGCTATGGAAGAGATGCTTTTAGTAATTAGTTGTGAGATATACAAAGGTTTTCTTACTACTCTTGCAACATGATGATCAAAGAAAAGTGAGTCCTTGACTCCTGTACCCAAGTCCTTGATCACTGTCTCACTAGATAATGGGGAATTATTGATGTAATAGGTTACAGGAATGTACTGTTCTCTGAGGTAGTTGATAGTACATTTCTTGGCATTAAGTTGAAGTCCCTTGTTTGCGCAACAGGAGTTCACTCATGTTAATTCCTTCTGAAGGTTGTTAGTATAATTCGTAGACTTAGCAGCTACCCCTATCCCCCTTACAATCTGTCAAACTTTGTTAACCAGAGATCCTTGTTACAGGTTTTAAGGTCAGAGAAATAAATGACAAACAAGAGAGGACAGAACATAAAGTCCTGTGAGACACCACTGATTACCTTTTCCTCTGACTTGGAGGTGTCAGAAATTCTCTCACCATATGTTCTGTCCTTGATCCAGTTTAAAATCAGTTCACTCACATAAGGCTCAATATTTTAGGCCACTGACTTATGTATACTTCCATCATGTGGTATGGTGTAGAATACTTTAACCATATCCATGTATGAGGCATGGACAGTGAGTCTGTCTACTTCCACAGCAGTCTTTCCAAAGAATTTCACAAGATTCAACAGGCATGGCCTAACTTTAACAAATCAACATTGCTGTGGGTCAAGCCTTATAAAAACATTTTAATGCCATGATTAATGAGGTTGCAGGAACAAAGATGAGACGTACCACCAAGGTTGTCGTGAGACAAACACATCACTTTAAAAATAAATTCTTTAATATGAACAATAAAAAGTAGCATAAAACAAAGTACTAGGGTGGATAAGTGCTTTTGGTAAAAACCTTCTTCAGATCCTCACCCATTAACCAACATTTTTTTTTATAAAAGGAATAATAGCCAATCATGAAGAATCAGGAACAGGCTGGACCAATGAGCTTCTCAAACTAAACCATCCATGAAAGTAACATGTTTGTCTCATGACAGCCTTTGTGGTATGTCTCATCTTTGTTCCTGCATTTTCTTTACTTGTTGAGACCACCTTTGGTAACATAGCATTTTTTTGTTTTTATATGATTAATAAGGTTGGTGATTATGTGCTCCATTGCTTTACAGACAAGACTGGTAAGGATAGTAGTTCCGTATTTTCCAGAGTTAGTGGTGGGAGGTTCTCTTAAGGAGGTGCATCACCGTTGCACTGTGCCTGGATTCGGGGACATAACCTGTAGCTAGGCTTGGTTTGAGCAGCTTAAGGAGATGATCAGTGAGATCTTGCTTGACACTGCTTATTAGAAAATTTAGTATATTACTGGAACCAGTGGAAGACATATTTCTGGTGTTGAAGAATGTTTTAAGGAATTCATCCTTTGAGAAGGTGGGATTGCAGTGTCTCATAGATATTTGGAGTGGGGCTGATAGTTTCAGGGTAGAAGTTTGCAGCAGGCTCACCAGTTAGTGTTTTAACTACGTCTTTTGGATTGAAGTAGGATGCATCATTATTAAGAAGTTCAGAACAATGATGAATTATTCCTAAGTTTAATAACATAGCTAAAGAAGGAATTATGTTTAGCTTCAGAAGTTCGTGGGATGGTTTGCTGGTCATATTAGCTGCTTTCAATTTCTTGGTGAGATTTTTTTTTTTTTTTCATTTTGAAAAGTTCTGGTCTTACAAGGTAATTTACACAGTTCCATCATTGTGTTGTATAGTTTTGTAATGTCAACTAACCACCAGGGTGGTTTATTATTACATTTACCACTGTAGTTGTTTTTGCTGGGAGGCCTCTCTATCAATGCATTTATCTAAATTAGCATATAGATCCCTAGTATAAGGGAATACATATCCCAGGTCCATTGTGGGATTTAAATAAAAATCAATTTAGAAATTTCATTATACAGCTGCAGAAGGTTTGCAAGAACTAATTCAGAATGTTACCACCCTTGGTGGGATTACAGATAATTTGATCTAGGGAGTTTTCATTGCCCAGTGTAAACAACATTATGCATACCCTACAACAGAAGTGTAGGTACTCCAATCTATGGAGTGACAGCTGAAGTTACCAAGGATTAAGAAGCAATTACTTAAAGGAATATTTAAGGAGAACCTGGAAATTTTGATGATCATGTGAGGCCATGGAAGAGGCTCAATAACAAGCTGAGTTGAAAGTCTAATTTTCCTAGTATAAGCTGGAGCTCTAAGAGCTCACCGGGGGTTTCTGGGTATCATTTTAGAAGGGATAATATCCCTGCCATACACTAAGACGCTTCTGCAGCTACCAGTGGACTTAAAGGTGTGATCACATAACCTTGGCAAGGAGGGGGAGCTCTCATTACACTTAAACCAAGTCTCAGTGACTACACAAACATGGGCTCCTTCAAGATGCATAATTACTCCATATCAGGCAGATTACTGTTAAAACACCTGGCATTAAGAAGGACCACTTTAATGTTGCACACTTTATGATTTGATTTGTTAGTTAGCTTAGAATGTTCATTAGATGAACTCTGCCTAAGACGCAATACGAGCAGTAAAGGCTTTGGCTACTACCCAAAAGCCCTTAACAAAGAGGTGATGACCATTGTTTGCACAGTAAGTTAGATTGTTAATCATCTTGTACCTGGGAGAGACATGCTGGACTTCTCTGGAATGACATCAGCTACTCAGCCAGTCATTGAACCTAATTATATTTTCTTTGAAATTAGACAGCATTCTTAGTAAACAGAGGATACCACTGAAGACTAGAGTCTTTCCCTTGACTGAAGACAGTATAGCAAATACATTATGTATTTATGTCATGTTTTTTTTTTGCCAGATACTTCACTCTCCATGGATTACAATCATACTATAGTCATTTTTATTGGTGGAAAGGGGCCAACTGAGGGCTGTTGATATGTCAGCAATCCTAGTTTTCAAGAGGCAGCTAACTGTAGCCATGCCCTTATTCTGCTGACTGACCATGGTGTAAGTGCATCTAACAATGTTATTACCAATTACTAGGATGCTTCAGAAATCAGATTTATCTTGTTAGATATTGTAGTTGTATGATGTTAGTGATATATCAATTAAGGGGTGTATGTAGTAAGTATGTTTAGGAGGCTTCATTGATGCCTACCTTATAGATTTTAAGAGGATTTTGCATATGACAGTTTAGAGTTATCGGAATGAGGATGTTAATTTTGTAATGGTGGATATTAGATAGTGTGATGCTCACTGCATGAAATGGCTTTAGAGAAGGCCTTCAAGTTATCTAGGTGTCTGTACCTCTCTCAGATAGAATATACCACATTATTGTTCTGATTATTTATTTATTTATTTATTTATTTATTTATTTATTTATGTGTTTGGTTCTTCTTCACTTCCTGGCTCTGTCATTTTGTACACAATGAGTAATGTGTACCAGTTTTCATCTTATACCTGCCATTTACTTGCTTTTTTATCTTTCTGCGTATATTGGGGGTGGAGCTACCTATAGATGTAAGCAGTGTGGTGCAAGAGTTCTTTCTCTGAAAGTTTCTTTATTTGATATGTCTTGTACCAAACTGCAATATAGCTAATAAAACTCTGAAAATGCGCTGATAAGTTCTAGAAGAGAAGAAAGTGTCCTTTTGATAGTGTTTAATGGTATCAAGTTTGACAGCCAGGAAGGTGTTTATAAAGGGTCTATATTATATTATGGAAAGTTTAATTCAGCGAATGCTCACATGAGCAAAAACGCTGGAAATCAAACTTCTTATTGTGGGGGACTGCACCCCCCACACCTCCTCGCATTGCAGTGAGGAAAGGGCAAATATCCCACTCCTCACTGTACCACGACCCCACAGACACCCTTTCGATTTCCAGCATTTTCGCTCATGTGAGCGTTCTCTGAATTAAACTTTCCATAATATAATATAGACCCATTTATAAAACAGAGATTTTTGCTGCAAAATTAGATAAAGATAGTGAGCTTGTCTCAAATGCCCTGTGTATACAGCAGAAATAAAAATAATAAATTCTCTGGTGAAGGGAAAGAAACTCATTTAACTTTGAAGTATCTGTCATTTAGGAAAAATGTAAACCATGGTAGAGCCTAAGGGCTGATCCATCCTTCTTAGAATAGATAATAGGAAAATATGGTCTCACCAAATAAAATGCTTCTGAGAGATCTATAAAGATGGACCAAATGACCAATCCACTAATCATGTTTTGTATTGTTCATTAGGCTAAATAGAGGAGTCATGGTGCTTCTTCATGCCAAAAACTCATGTAGGAGGGGTGATAGGTTAGCATTTGTCTGTATATCTTCAGCAAGTGGATCATAACTAAAATTTTCCAGTATTTTGCCATTTGGTAGGTAGAAAAGAAATTATTTGGAAATCATTGGAAGTGGTGGGTGTGGATGATTTTGGCAGAGCTTTATTTATGGCAATGTTCCATTTGAGATGTATGGTTCACTCAGTAAGGCAGAGTATGGAAATATACATGAATAAGCAACAAATGTGTTCTTTACTGAGTAAACTGTGGTATTTCCTAAGAGAGTTGCAGTGTCTTTGTTTATTAGCTTAAAGGAAAAATGAGGTAGTTCAGGGGAATGATCTGTTTCAGTGACAGCAGGGGGTTGGGATGGCAATGGAACAGAGGTGGCTGAAGACTAAAACTGTTGGGGCATAGATGGTCGAGAAGAAATATCTGCCAGGATATCATGTGGGGATAGATAGCTTAGAACAATTCTTATTTAGAATGGGTCTTTTGGAAGGTTTATCCTTTTACTTGACTCACTAAATAACATCATTTCATTTGGTTATTCAGAAGATTCATTTGGTTGTACTGAAAGACAGTAGGCTTGTATCTTAGTGCATTTTGACAATGTCTGTTGTTAGTAGGACCCTTTACCTATTGTCTATAGAGTTGGGGGGGTTCCATTGACTCCATGATTTATTAGTATGTTTCTGTAGGGCTTTTAGTTCTTCAATGAGACACTATTTTATTTGGAGACTTCAGAATATGAAGATCTCTGAGAAGTATTGGTTATGTAGATGCTGTAAGAGAGTGGGTTAACATGCGAAGTGGGGATCCCATCTAATTTCAGAGGCCTCAGTGTGGTATCCTTTGAGATTTTTTTTTTTGTCTGAAGGTGATTATTGAAAAGGTGTTGTTTTGGGCTATGAATTTTTTTAAATAAAAGTGATGGAGAAATGATCACTGATGGAAGTTTCAAGACTTTTTAGTTAGGAAACTAGATTGGGGTATTTCTTATGACAGCTCAGGGATTGTTTACCTGAGATAAGTTTAAGTCTGGCATATTAGTTTACAAATTGAATTAGCCCATGGACAACGAGGATATTGTAGGTTACATTGATTTTTGAATTAGTCCATGGACAATGAGGATACTGCAGATTCCATTTGTTTTTAAATTAGCCCATGGACAATGAGGATGATGCAGGTTCCATTGGTTTTTGAATTAGCCCATGGACAATGAGGATATTACAGGTTCCATTGGATTTTAAATTAGCCCATGGACAATGAGGATATTGCAGGTTCCATTGGTTTTTGAATTAGCCCATGGACAATGAGGATATTGCAGGTTCCATTGGTTTTTGAATTAGCCCATGGACAATGAGGATATGAAAAACAAAATGCTACACACCACCACTATATCCCAAAATTTAATAATACTGAAAACAAATGTCCACAAACAACAAAAAATAATAAAATAAGTAAAACATCAGTATAAAATTGTCCAATCCTTAGCACTTTTGGGTACTAACCCTTCTTCAGATAATTAACAAGTTAACTTAGAAAATAGTTAAACTCAGCAACAGCCAATCAATGCTCAATAAAATACCCGCCTATTTTTCAGGGGGGGTTTCATTGGAACTACCTCATTGAGGCCAGGGAACCTGTGTGCCATCAGTTCTAATTTTCATCTAGTCCCCACTAACTCAGTCTGGTTCTTTATATCCCCACCTCTAAAACTCCTGTTCATATTCCAAATAGACCTAAATTTAAACCCATGCCCCTCATTCTGTTCAATGTGCCTATACAAAGCATTGTGAGGATTCCTGGTTCTAATATAAGATAGATGCTGTAATATTCTTACTTTAAACATGCAGTTCATTTTACCAACATAAAAACTTGTGCATTGTTGACATTCCACTGAGTAGACCACATCTGTTGTCCTACATGTAGCCCTGGCCTTAAAACAAAATTTCTTACCCGTAACAGGGTGAACATACCCCACTGCTCTATTGATAGAGCCACAGGACTTACATGTTCCACAGGGTACAGTTCCTTCCTTGCTTATAACATGTTTTATTTTTATGTTCATTATCATGAACCAAGATGTCTTTCAAATTTCTATTTCTCCTAAAACCAAAAAATGGCCTATCCCCTACTAAACCCTTCAAACTGTCATCAGTACTGAGTATGCTCCAGTTCTTCTCCACTATTGCACAAACTCCATGTATGTTGTTACTATAAGTGAGCATAATCCTGGTATTTTGTGGTTTATTAACAGAGGTGTGTGTAACATCCAGTACCTGCCTCTCATTCTGGTGCCTCAACCAGGGTCTCATCTTACCTTCCCTGTGAAACCCTCTCTGTTCTAATACATCGTTAACCAATTGTTTATTATATCCTCTACCCATGAAGAATCCTTCTAAACTTTCAACCTCCTCCTCAAAAACTGTATCCTCAGTACAGACCCTAGATACCCTACGTAGTTACCCCTTCACTATATTCTCAATGGTGAACCTTGAAAGCATACTATCATATCTCAGTATACTGTTTTTCCAACAGTTTTTCCTATATAAACTAGTCAAAAGATCCCCCCTGCCATTTTGCTTGATCTTTACATCCAAAAATCAGTTTCAGTTCTAGAATATGTGGGGGTAAAGCGAAAAAAGGAGGTAGTGCCTTCCAAATAGGATATGAAATCTAACAATTGTTGCTCATCCCCTTCCATAAAATAAACACATTATCCACAAAATGCCTGTATAGGCCAATCTTGTCTAACCAGACATTATGTGGTCCCAACACAAATTATCTCTCCCAAAAAGACAATGCTAAATTGGCATAGATGTTAGCATAGGGGTGCCCATGGCTACCCCCTGCGCTTGTCTATATACTTTATTCAGGCATATAAAGATGTTGTTTTCCAACACCAGTGTGAGCATATGTGCTTATCAATCTCAACTTGTAATCATCCACCCGTAACTCACCTAGTAAACTACATACAGCTCTAATTCCATAATCGTTGTTAATGACAGTGAAAAGGTTCTGAATGTCCAGCGTAACCATAACATTTTATCTAATACCACAATAGTGCCGCCTTTATCGGCCTGTTTTATAACCAAATCTGTATTACTTTGCAAACTACTTAAGGCTCTACAATGTGGTACACTTAAATTATGGAACTTTTGATTCCTATCATCCTGTAGAAACCTTAAACTATCTTGTTCACAACATCTAATAAATGTTTGCATGGGCCCCGTAAAAGGAGGGACAAAGCTAGTTGGTTGCTTTAAACCTAACGACATTGATGGACTGTTGTTGTATATTTGTTTCAACATAATATTTCTACAATAAAACATAATATCCATGATAATCTCATTAAAACAACTTTCGTGACTTGGAGCGAAAGTTAACCTCTTGTTTAAAACAAACAGTTAAACTTGTGTAAGTGTATAACTAGATAAATTATACACAATGTCAATAACAATATTGCCAGTCAATCCAGTGTTCTCCTCTTCTTTGTTCCCCTGCCTTCACTTCCATTCCCCTTTCTTTTACACTGGGGCTGGCAAATGTGCTAAAAAACATTCATTGCATCCAGAAAAAAGACTTTCTTTGGGTCTAGCCCCCAGTTTCAACACTCAACTAGTGCTGGCTCCCTCATTGGAAGCTTCTGATATTACCGCTGTATCTACAGACATCCTTATAGCATTTATAGAAGAAACAATGGCAGTTCGTGATGATTGAGGGACTGAATTAGCATCTTGCTGTATTACTTTACCCAGTCCTCGATTAACGGGTGCACTTTCAGAGGCCTGCACCAAGCGTTGATCTGAAACAGTACTGATCTCTGTTGGCCGGAAACCTTCCGGGACATGTACAACTTGTCTCACCATCAATGTCACTGAAGGGGCGTCCCTTGAAATGGTCATTCATCCTGGTTCACCTCGGTCATCCCTGGGCCAAACAAAAATGTTGCCTTTCATAAGTCATCATAATCTCTTTGCAATTTTTTGACCTTTTGCTGCTGCTGCATCCTATTATCAGTGGCAGAGAAAGTACTATATAAGTCTTCGAGCCTCTTGTTATATCTCTCCCCTAAAATCCACTTCTAATCTACATTGCAACAACTCAACCTCCTTGCTGAGCTGCTCTTCTTCTGGTGTTAAGAACTCTAATAATAATGTCATTATTTTTTATTTATTTTATTTATTTACATTTGTTGACCGGGAGTGTCCGGCTAGATGTAGGTCCATTTTCAGCAGATTCCCGGAGACAAAAGCTCCACAGTTAAAAAAAAAACAGACAGTAGTTACACTGGAATACATAGTGATTAACAATTTGATTAACATAGCAATTAATTACAAACATATTTACAGATGAAGAACATAGTACATCAGTAGACAACTAGAATCTTTATTTGCGAAGTACATAACAGACATTAACAGATGTTACAATAAGAAGTTCCTGCTGTATAAGTACTAGGCTTATGAACATCTCAGCTTGCTATAATCAAGGTAGTTAGTGGGGTGGATAGAAAGGTAGTGGTTGGATGTGGTGGGTGATATTAGAGTGGGAGTTGCAAGGGCATAGCCAACATGTTTTTAGGTGCGCTTTTAGTAAAGTTTTGAAGTGGGTGCATGATGGTACGGAGGTAATTGTTGGTGGGAGGGAGTTCTACAATTTGGCTATGGTGCAAGATATAGTGCTTCACCAGCAGAGTTATTGGCTTTGGTGATCTGCAAGTGATTTTTGTTGCTGGATCTTAGTGGTCTAGTGGTGCGATAGGGTTGGAGTAGATTCTGGAGGGATGGGACATTTAGTGGATGGTTTACTAGTTTGTGGGCGAGGGAGAGTTGATACCATTGAAGGAGGTGAGGGAGTTCAAGTCAGCCCAGTTCAACAAGTGAGAGACAGTGGTGACTATGGTAGGATGCCCCTGTGACCAGTTTGGTGATTTTGTTGTAGCAGGTCTCTAGCTTGTTTAGATCGCATTGCCTTAGGTTGGTATATATTGGAGAGGCATAAAGTAGGGTGGAGATAAGGTGGGAATTTGCTACTGAAATCTTTGCTGCTTTGGTAAGAAGTTGTTTATTTCTGTATAATGCTCCTAGTTTTTTGTGGACTTTTTAATGGTCATGGATATGTGAATGTCAAATTTTAGTTTATTGTCTCTTTCTACTCCTAGCAATTTGGTGTGTTCAGTTGGGTATATAGTAGTGTTGTCTTTTGCTGTGATGTTAAAGTGAGAGTTGTTTTGAGTATGTTTGGTGGGTTGGAAGATGAGTAGTTTAGTTTTTTTTGGGTTGAGTATTTATTGGGAATTGGATAACCAAGTTTCAACAGAGGAAAAGGCTTCCTGTGTGACTTTTTGCAGTTTGGTTAGGGACTGGGCTGAGCATCTGCGTATTGTATGAGTGTGTCATGTTTGGTGGCATAGGCTAGATTATTGGTGAAAACAGAGAAGAGTAGGGGTCCAAGGATGGGAAACCCCTATGGAGACAGGTAGTTGAGCAGATATGTCATTCTGCCATACAACAGATTGTTGGCGGTCAGACAGGTAACTCTGAAACCAGTTGGTGACTGATTGAGAGAAGGATAGGTTATTGAGGACAGAGATGAGTTGTTTGTGTGAGACCATGTCAAATGCTTTAGATAGGTCTAGGAAAGTAGCAGAGGAGAGATAGTCATTGTTTTTATGCTGAAGGATAGTGTTAGTAAAGGAGAGTAAGGCAGTGGTGATGCTATGGTTTGATCGGAAATCATGCTGAGTATTGGAAAGGAGGTTGTTAGTAAGGAGGTAGTCTGAGACCTGAGAGTGTATGGATCTCTCTAGTATTTTGGAAAGTGGAGAGAGAATAGCTATGGGGTGGTAATTGGTTAGTTCTGTGGAGGGGCCGCCTTTGTGGAGGGGAATTATATGTGATACTTTCCACAGTGTGGGAACGTAACTTTCTGACAGAGATCAGTTAATCAAGATGGATACTGGTTAGGCCAGAGCAACAGGTGTGATTTGTAGGTATTCACTTGAGAGGTTGTCTGCTGCTAATTTGGTGGGCTTAAGTTTAGTTAAAAGTTTTTTTGTGTTGGAGGTAGGTACAGGAGAAAAAGAGAAGGCAGTGGGGAGATTACTAGTTGAAGGTGTGGGTTGGAGGGGAGGGGGGTTGTGTTGTTTAGCTAGTGATAGTATGGTTTGTGTGAAGTGTGTGTTGAATGAGGTAGCAATATTTTCAAAGGAGTGAGGGATGTTAGGAGGAGGGGTACTGACTTTACCTGGGTGGTAGATGGAGTTTATGGAGGACAAGAATTGTTTGGGGCTGTGTTGGGAGGAGTCTAGGGCAGACTGGTAGTATTGTAATTTGTCCTTTTTTATTAGCTTTTTGACTCTATTGCGTAGTTCTAGGAATTTCTGTCTAGTTGAGGGAGTTTTGGTTTTGCACCAGTGCTCCCAGGCTTTATCCCTGTTTTTCATTTCTGACTTAGTGGTTTTCTGTAGCCATGGGGAGGATTGTGCTTTGGTTCTGGAAAGTCTTATGGGGCATGGTAATGAAGGATGCTCAGGAAAGTAGTTTTAAAAAATTCAACTATGTCATCAAGACTGAGGTACTTTAAAGGATGCCAGTTACATTCTTTGAGGGGTGAGATGAATGTGAGTGGGTTAAAGTTTAGTTTTTTATGTATTTGATGGTAGATGACAGGTTTAGCTTGGTTTAGGTATTTTTTGAGTAAGAATGTTGGGGAGTGATCACTGAGGTTATCTGATAAGCACCTGTTATATATGACTGGGGGCTCTTACTGATTAGTATTTCATGTAAGCGAAACCTGTATTTATATTAATCATCTGCCATTTAGCCAATAGTTCTGGATAATGTTCTCCATGGGTGGGCATACAAAACACCCTCATACCTCTCGGTACAATACCAAATTTGAGGCAAGCCTCAAAATGGTTTCTCTGCCATTGCAAACGTTTCAGTCTATTGACTTTGTAGCTGAAGTCTCTGAGTGTCTCTTCAAAATTTTGATCTACGCTTACAACCATGGTCTCAGTTAACCGCTCATCAGAGGATTACCAGGTTTTGCTAAATTTACTCTGAGTCTCTCTGTCCCACTCATATCCAATACATTACACTGAACACCATCAGTTATCTCCAAAACCATTTCTTCCATAGTGTGCGGGGTCTCTGAACAAACAGACATCAGATTGAAGCGATAAAATGTAGAGACCTTGCCAAAGGTCTGTTTAGCATAAATCACAGTCCAAATGAAAAACAAAATGCTACAGACCTCCACTATATCCCAAAATTTAATAATGCTGAAAACGAATGTCCACAAACAACAAAAAATAAAATAAGTAAAACAGCAGATAATAATAATAATAATAACTGCCACCGATAATAGGATGCAGCAGCAAAAGGTCAAGAAATTACAAAGAGATTATGATGACTTTATGAAGGGCAACATTTTTGTTTGGCCCAGGGATGATCGAGGTGAACCGAGATGAACGACTGTTTCAAGGGACACCCCTTCAGTGACATCGACAGTGAGACAAGTTATACATCAACCGGAATGTTTCCGGCCAACAGAGGTCAGTACTGTTTCAGATCAACTCTTGGTGCAGGCTTCTGAAAGTGCACCCGTTAATTGATGAATAGGTAAAGTAATACAGCAAGATGCTGATTCAGTCCCTCTATCATCAGGAACTACCATTGTTTCTTCTATAAACACTATAAGGATGTGTCTAGATACAGCGGTTATGACAGAAGCTTCCAAGGAGGGAGCCAGCACTAGTTGAGTGTTGGAATTGAGGGCTAGACCCAAAGAAAGTATTTCTTCTGGATGCAATGAACGTTTTTTAGCACATTTGCTAGCCCCAGTGAAAAAGAAAGGGGAATGGAAGCATTCCCTTAGTGAAGGCAGGGGAACAAAGAAGAGAAGAACACTGGATTGACTGGTAATATTGTTAATGACATTGTGTATAATTTATCTAGTTACACACTTACGCAAGATGGACTGTTTGTTTTAAACAAGGGGATAACTTTGGTTCCAAGTCATTAAAGTTGTTTTAATGAGATTAGCATGGATATTATGTTTTATTGTAGAAATATTATGTTGAAACAAATATACAGCAACAGTCCATCAATGTCATTAAGTTTAAGGCAACCAAGTAGATTTGTCCCTCCTTTTACGGGGCCCATGCAAACATTTATTAGATATAGTGAACAAGATATTTTAAGGTTTCTACAGGATGATAGGAATAAAAAGTTCCATAATTTAAGTGTACCACATTGCAGAGCCTTAAGTAATTTGCAAAGTAATACAGATTTGGTTATCAAACAGGCCGATAAAGGTGGCACTATTGTGGTATTAGATAAAAATGTTTATCATGATAAACTGAAGAGGTTATTGTCAGATAGTGATACGTATGTTTCTATTTTTCCCTTATCAGTAAGACACATTATACAACAGATCCAGAATTGCTTATCAGGGTGTTTAGAACAAGGTTTAATGAATGATGACCTTTTTAAGTTTTTGTGGAAAGAACACGCTGTGATCCCAGTATTTAAAGCTCTCCATAAGGTACATAAGGATGTGAGGGACCCCCCCCTCAGACCCATTGTATCGGGAAGGGATTGGGTTATGGAGAATATCTCTATTTGGCTTGAGATAGTATTGAGGCCATATGTAGAAAAGATTAAAGAAATATTAAATGATACAGGTCACTTTTTGAGATGTTTGGGAGACCATCGGGTTTCAGAGATGTATGGAGAGTATGTTATGGTTACGCTGGACGTTCAGAACCTTTTCACTGTCATTAACAATGATTATGGAATTAGAGCTGTATGTAGTTTACTAGGTGAGTTAGGGGTGGATGATTACAAGTTGAGATTGATAGCACATATGCTCACACTGGTGTTGGAGAACAACATCTTTATATGCCTGAATGAAGTATATAGACAAGCGCAGGGGGTAGCCATGGGCACCCCCTACGCTAACATCTATGCCAGTTTAGTATTGTCTTTTTGGGAGAGATAATTTGTGCTGGGAGCACATACTGTCTGCTTAGACAAGATTGGCCTATACAGGCATTTTGTGGATGATGTGTTTATTTTATGGAAGGGGGACGAGCAACAATTGTTAGATTTCATATCCTATTTGGAAGGCACTACCTCCTTTTGATGCTTTACCCCCACATATTCTAAAACTGAGATTGATTTTTTGGATGTAAAGATCAAGAAAAATGGCAGGGGGATCTTTTGACTAGTTTATATAGGAAAACCTGTTGGAAAAACAGTATATTGAGATATGATAGTATGCATCCAAGGTTCACCTTTGAGAATATAGTGAAGGGGCAACTATGTAGGGTATCTAGGGTCTGTACTGAGGATACAGTTTTTGAGGAGGAGGTTGAAAGTTTAGAAGGATTCTTCATGGGTAGAGGATATAATAAACAAATGGTTAAATGTGTATTAGAACAGAGAGGGTTTCAGAGGGAAGGTAAGATGAGACCCTGGTTGAGGTGCCAGAATGAGAGGCAGGTACTGGATATTACACACACTCTTGTTAATAAACCACAAAATACCAGGATTATGCTCACTTATAGTAACAACTTACATGGAGTTTGTGCAATAGTGGAGAAGAACTGGAGCATACTCAGTACTGAT
Organism: Protopterus annectens; assembly: GCF_019279795.1. Taxonomy (NCBI): domain Eukaryota; kingdom Metazoa; phylum Chordata; order Ceratodontiformes; family Protopteridae; genus Protopterus; species Protopterus annectens. The sequence goes on along the minus strand of NC_056744.1, from coordinate 563,440,114 downwards.
GACAGTTTGAAGGGTTTAGTAGGGGATAGGCCATGTTTTGGTTTTAGGATAAATAGAAATTTGAAAGACATCTTGGTTTGTGAGAATGAACATAAAATAAAACATGTTATAAGCAAGGAAGGAACTGTACCCTGTGGAATGTGTAAGGCCTGTAGCTCTATCAATAGAGCAGTGGGGTATGTTCACCCTGTTACAGGTACGGAGTTTTATTTTAAGGCCAGGGCTACATGTAGGACAACAGATGTTGTCTACTTAGCAGAATGTCAACAATGCACAAGTTTTTATGTTGGGAAAATGAACTGCATGTTTAAAGTAAAAATATTACAATATCTATCTTCTATTAGAACCAGGAATCCCCACAATGCTTTGTATAGGCACATTGAACAGAATGAGGGGCATGGGTTTAAGTTTAGGGCTATTTGGAATATGAACAGGAGTTTTAGAGGTGGGGATATAAAGAACCAGACTAAGTTAGTGGAGACTAGATGGATCTTAGAACTGATGGCACACAGGTTCCCTGGTCTCAATGAGGAAGTTCCAATGAAACCCGCCCTGAAAAATAGGTGGGTAGTTTATTGAGCATTGATTGGCTGTTGCTAAGTTTAAATATTTTCTAAGGTAATTATCTGAAGAAGGGTTAGTACCTGAAAGCACTAAGGATTTGACAATTTTATACTGCTGTTTTACTTATTTTATTATTTTTTTGTTGTTTGTGGACATTCGTTTTCAGCATTATTAAATTTTGGGATATAGTGGTGGTCTGTAACATTTTGTCTTTCATTAGGGCTGTGAGTTATGCTAAACAGACCTTTGCCGAGGTCTCTACATTTTATTGCTACATGAGGTTATTGCAGGTTTCGTTGGTTTTTGAATTAGCTCATGGACAATGAGGATATTGCAGGTGCCTTAGGTCTGAAGTATTTTGGAGGTTTACATTGAAATCATTGAGTATTATAATGTTTTGTTAGGTTGTGTTTGTTTTATAGCATCAGGTAAAATTATAAACACCTGTTTTGATTTGCTGAAATGGTAGGTGCGCTACTTCAAGAGTGAGTGGTAACCATGTTTTGTAATGTAGTAATGGCCAAATCATTGTCATTGTGGGATAAATATTGTGAGGTTTTTGGTTATTCAGAGGATGGACGCAAGTATCTGGTTTGAGATGACTACACAGAAGGATCAACTGAATGAATGGAGTAAGACATGCTATAAATTGGAAGAATGCCTTTCGCCTTAGTATTAGTTCAGGTTCTCTAGCAAATTGTTTGGAAATGTACGGCTAAGAAGGGAAATAGGTAGAGTAGGGGACATGAGGAATAGTTATAAAGATGTTAAATGTTTATGATGGGATGGTATAGGAAATGGTAATGGAATTAAGCTTTGTATAGTGTGTTTCAGTGTTTGAGAGGATGTGTGATCCATATGCTCTGTCAAGGAAAGGTATAATGGGGAAAGTAGGAAGATGGTGAGTGGCAATAAATAGCTTGTGGGATTTGGTATGGTCGCTAAGTATTCTAAGCTGGACTGAAGGCATATGGATGTATGTGTTAAACAGAGACAAAGGGATTAAGCAAAATATTAACAGGAGGATCATACCAAGGAATAGATGATTGATTATGGAAGTAGGGTTAGAATTTTAAAAAGAAGTAAACATGGAAAGAGTGTAATGACACAGTGTTCTATATTAGGTGGTAGTATCTCATTTGGGATAAGTAAGTTGAATGAGATGTAGTTAGAAAAGATGTTACATATTAGTGTTAGTTATTACTGTAATGTAAAAATTTGTGGGAAAAATGGGGAAAGAAGCAATATGATTAGTTGCAATAGGTGTGATGAGTAAGTGAGCTATAAAGTTGTCCTCTGTTAGGTGGGAATTATATTAGTAGGGAGAGCTATTTCGAGAAGTGATATATAATTCCAAGTTATAGAAGCAGTAGCATTCTATTCTTTGAAGAAGAGGAAGGTTGAAATTGTAAAGATTCTGTATGATTATCTCTGAATGATAGTAATGCTGATGTCCCAAAAGAGACATTCATTTGAAGGAGGGAATAGTGAGGGATATGAGGCTATAAATGTAAATAGTGGTAAATAACAGGAGACATGGGCAGTATTGGCAGGAGAGGCATGAAGCAGCCGAAGAATCACATCCAGCCGCAGCCAATCAGCACATACATGTACAGTTTAGCATGCTTGTGGATCAGGGAGCAAACAGAAGGATTAAGAGCAGAAGCTATTATATTACAGTAGACATGTTGGGATTAATAGTCAGATAGCACTAATTAGCAGCTATGTGAAGGTTGCAGGGAAGCAAAGGCAAAGTGTAATGCATTGCAGCCTGGGACAGCCCACTAGATGCAAGTGTCCTTCTCCATGAGCAGCCCAGGAGCACTGCATAATGAAGTAACTTGGTCAGAGACATACAGCAGACAAATAAAGGTAGATGAAATCTAAATCTGCACTACAGGAAGCAACTAAATAGCTCATAACCTTACTCATTTGTGTTAAGTGCCAGACAAATGTTGTTGTAGTACAATGCAGTGCATTTCACACTCATGTGCCTGCAAAAATCAAACAAAATTAAACAAAATAGAGTTAAAATAGTAACATTAAACTTATTGACTTTATGTTGACCAGTTTATTAACAATCAGATAATAAGCATGTTGCCAACAGTCAGCAAAATAAGAAGAACAAGGCCCTTACCCGAAGAATATCATGGATCATCTGACCATGCTCCTGTCTACCACATAAATTCTTTATTTTACAACATAATTACACTGGGATATAGGGACAACATTATGTAAATGTGTGTGTGTGTGTGTGTGTGTGTGTGTGTGTGTGTGTGTTTGTGTTGTGTGCATGCTTGCACACACACACACACACACACACACATATATATATGTATGTATGTGTATATATATATATATATATATATATATATATATATATATATATATATATATATATAGTTTACTATCAGTGACTTGAAGACTACAATCTTGAAATTATAATCTTGAGACCATATCAAGAGACCAAAATTTTGAAGACTACAATTTCTAAATTTCATAAATATCAAATCCTTCTCTTACAGCAATCTTAGGAACAAGTGCTCACATGAGTCTTGAAGTTATATGACCTTAGGAACAAGGGCTAATATGAATCCTGCAAGGGTGTGGACCCAGGAACATGTGCCAACTTGGGTCTTCTTAGGAGGCAAGTACAGAAATTTAATATTCTGTTCTTTAGCATTTTGGTCATTCAATATTATGGATTTTCAATATTGTCGGCTTATATATATATATATATATATATATATATATATATATATATATATATATATATATACACATCCACAACCTCTTTTTCCAATTTTTGCACATGAACTCAGGGTGGCAAGCCCTGCTGCTGTAATTCTTCCACCTCATACACTCACATGCATACTCACACCTATGGCCGATTTAGAGTGTCCAGTTCACCTACTGCATGTCTTTGGAATGTGGGAGGAAAATGGAGCACCCAGAGGAAACCTGCACAAACACAGGGAGGACATGCAGACTCCATGCAGAATACACCACAGCCAAGAATCAAACCAGGGAATTTCTTGCTGTGAAGCAACAATGCTATCCACTATGCCACTGTGGTTTGGGAATAGCCAACACAATTACTTCCTGCCAGGAGGGTGGGATGGCGGCATATTTTATGATCTGACTGATCATTAAGGATATAGAGTGTCCTTTGCCATAATACAAAGTTCTTTAGGACAACACAAACACACACACACACACACACACACACACACACACACACACACACACACACACACACACACACACACACACACACACACACACACACACACACACACACGTGACCATCTTTTGCAACCCCTTTTATGACTGTGTACTGTGTGTGTTTATTATGTGACTATGAATAATCTGGGCTTTATTAAGTCTATGATCTCAGTGTTAAAATATTAACTATAAGTGCATTTTAACTTGATTTTTGCAGGTAGAGGGATGTTGGAATCACAGTGTTGGATTACAATATATTGTGTGGTACTTGGTGCAGATGAGTAAGACTATAAGCTGTTAATAAGCTGCTTCCTGTGGTGCAGAGCTTGATTTTATCAATGTTTGTCAATTTTCTTAGTCTGACCAAGTCGCTTCTTTAAATAGTGCTCCTGGACTGCCCCTGAAATGAGACATTTGCTTCCTGTGTTCTGTCCCCACGTTGTTAGCAAATGTCTTAAACATTTGTTTTTTTGAATTCCTGCATCCTTCAGATAACTGCTAATTAGTGATTCACTTTATGCTTTTTGGTCATGAATCCCAGGACTTCTCTTGCAGTATATTTGGTTGCCAGATGGCCTTTCAATAAATCTGATTTTCAAAGAAAGAAAAGCTTAATGTTGGTCATTATATATATCTGTTTTTAATGTGAGTATATATTCAAATGTCTTTTAGTGTTTTTTGCTGTAATATTTTTAATAAAAGTTGGTCAATTAAATCAAAATCTATGATCATTGCAAAAGTAAAGGGCAAAATAGTATGCACAAGACAGGTTTGAATAGTTGTTTTATGTTAACTGGGGAGGGACAGCCAAGTAATAAGATATTAGTATCACTGTGGGAGGAGGAAGGACTGTCTCTATTGCCCTTCTAAGACCCCATTTCACCATGATCTGGCTGTGATCATCTCTGTTCCAAAGTGTATACTGAGTATACATAATGTCATCTCCATGAACTGCAACTTATTAAGTCTTTAACTATTGGCACTCTTCCATTTTTAACTTGTTGTTTTTGTCCAAAGATTTGCACTTGCTAGGTATAAGTTTACGCTGCATGAACAAAAACTGTGAATGCTTTACTTAGTTAATATGTTGGTCTGCTGTATTAGGTTTTGTAATAACTTTGCTATTTTACTGTAACCATATTATGTCAATGTGGAACTTTTTCCCCCTGGGCCTCTGCTGAAAATGAGATATCCCAAATGGACTTTCCTATTAAACAAATTTCAAATAAATAAACTATAACAAAACAACAGGAAGGAGAGGAGATAATGCAAACTATACAATGACTCACCATTAATATTTGAAAACATGCATGCTGATTGGCCAGCCCAACCAGTGTTCCTGTTGTAAATCCAACAATATACCAACAGAAAAAGGTCCAGTCAACCGGACTTCTTTCCATTGGTATAGTGTTTAAATTTTATTTTTATTTCTTAAAAAATAAAAATAAAATCTTTATCCTCATCTCCGGACATACCAGAGAAGCACCTTGGGCAAAATACTAGGGAAATCAGGTACGTTATTTAAAATTAAACAAACGTACCTGATATCCATTGTATTTCTTCCATGCTGTCTCTCTCCTACCCCTAAACTGCCCTAAAGTTTTTTTTTTAATTTAAAAAAAAAAAGAAGACAAAAACGGAGCAACAGATACTTTCTTTTCTCTGTTGCTTCCATTTCAAAGCATTGATGTACTGGGTATACGTGGGAACACAAGTCTCATATGCATGCGCAGTACATCAACACAAGGAAGCAATATACCACCAGCCACAGAAGAACAGTAATGTGCCATTATACAAAGACATTATTTAAGAAAAGTATTTTTTTCTACATATAAAACACTATGTGATCATGCTCTAAAGTCGTTTGGTCAGTGGCATCCTACATATACTTTTGTCTAAAGAAAGGATATAGCATTATATAGCATGATACAACATTAGCCTGTACAGCATTGATTAGCAAAAATGCTTGCAATAAAAGCTGAAATAATGCAAAAAAAAAGATTATTCTCAAAGTCTACTGTTTAACATACAACAATAAACCTAAGTAGTACAGCCTAGTGGGTAAAACTCCATTATTTGCATTTGTATAAGTTAACCTGCAGTTTTGCAAAAAATGTTGGTGATTACAGCAATGCATGTACAATATGGTTAATTGCTTTCTTGCTAGGAAGGTTTTTTCTTGCAGTAGTGCTTGATTTGGAAGACTAGTAGCAGCTGAGTTATGTTTCTTTTTTTTTTCTCAATTTTTTTTTCAAATACATTTGAATGAATTCCATAGTATTCATACATAACATTGTACATAAATATGTACACTATTTAGATTAGCCTGACACTATAACAGATCTTAATGCATGCAGTTCCTATATAAGTATGTCCAATCCATTATCAGAGTATCTGATCAATTATTGTATAGTGTCAATCAATGATAAGACTTTTCCCCAAGGGTTGTTTATAAATGGCTTTGGATAAATTCTTAGTTCTTTAATTTTAATTTCCAAAAATGCTGTGGTCTTCAGTAGGCTGTAGAAGTCTTCCAAAGTTGGTATTGTGTTTGCATTCCATCTTCTTGTTATACACTTCCTTGAAATTGCAAGTATAGTCCATACTAGATATATGTTTGACCTATTCATATGAGGACCTTTGCTCACATTTAATAATACAAGAGCTTTAATTATATAAAATGATTCATTAAATAAAGCTTGTAGAAAGTTATTAATACCATTCCAAAATGGCTTAATTTTAACACAATCAAAGAAAATGTGGTTCCAATCTGTACACCTCCAACATATTCCTTTTATGGAAGATCTAAGTTTACTGATTCTGTCTCGGGTTAAGAATGCTCTGTGCGAGCATTTCCAATTAAAAACTTTCCAGTATTGTATAAAGGATGTATATTTTATCCATAATAAGATATTTGTTTTAATATCTTCAGTTAACTGTATTGAGTGTCCTTTTGTTATATATTTCCAATATGAGGGTTTGGGTGTTGTTTTACAGTTTATCAATATTTTGTAAAATTTTGAAATACTGTTACCCATGTCAAAGTCATTATATATGATTTCATATATGTATTTTGTAAATTTAGGTATTTCTTTAAATGAAGAATTGTTAATTATTCTACTTAAATCTTATCTTGCAAATATGACAGAATACTCTGTAAAGTTAGCCAGTCCTGTTGTGGAATTTTGTATGTTGTTTTTATTACTTGCATATCTAAAACTTTTAATGCTTTGATCCGTTGGAGCCAGCAAACAAATCCTTTCTGTTTCCAGGAATTAATAATTTATCTGTATATTTTATGCAGTAAGTTCTTTGTGACTATAAATGATGTTAAAAGATCAAACTAGATTTTAAGTCTATATTTGCATTAATAATTTTTCTAAATGAGTCAATGTAATAATTAATCATACGAGTTTTAGTGGGTTTAGTTATGTTATATTGCATACTAATACATAATATGTACCATGGCAAATTGTTTTTATCTATTTGAAATTTTTTTTGTAAATCAAATTCATTTATTGATGTTACAGTTAGTAATTCTTTGCAATTTGCAGAGTAATTTGGACTTATGCAATCTGAGATTGTTTTAGATATTGAAGCTTTTATATATGTTTCTATATCAGGAACATGTAATCCTCCATGTTTCCATGGTCTGATATGATGCATTAAAGCTATTCTGTTTCTTTTGGGAAACCATAAAAATTTATTAGGCATGAATTTATTTCTTTAAGTATATTCCTTTCTGATAACAGTTGTATTGCCAAGGCTATATATTGGTTTTATATATATATATATATGTATATATAGGATTTGGGGTAGTAAAATCATTTTTATTAACTGTAGTCTATCTTCAAATGTTAATATTATTTTGTTCCATTTTTCCACAGAGATTTTAATTGCATTGATGATATTATTGTAGTTTTTGAGACTAATTCATTATTATCCTTGCATAACTCAATTCCTAGATATTTTAAGGTAGATTCTTGTTTGATCCCCCTTAGTCTGCAGTTCTTTTTTTTTAATTAAAGTCTAGTGAAATTTGTCAATTAATATATCTAATTCTTCTAATGTATCTTATGTATTAATGTTAGTAATAAGTCATCAACAAATAGCATTACTTTAGAATTGCTTTGTTCATAAACATGTATTCCTTTGATTTTTATATTGTTACAAATTGAATCAGCCAATATTTCAATAGATGGGGCAAATAGAATTGTTGACATGGAACATCCATGTTTAGTGCCTTTTGATATATATGTAGATTCAGAGGTAAAAGGACCTAACTTGGCATATGCTAAATTATTTGTGTGTGTGTGTGTGTGTGTGTGTGTGTGTGTGTGTGTATATATATATATATATATATATATATATATATATATATATATATATATATATATATATATATATATTCTTTAAGAGATGAATGAAGGATGCAGGAAATTGAAATAACATTAGGATTTTGAATAAATAGTCCCAGTTTAGGGAATCAAAGGCTTTCTGTATATCTAAGCCAATTATGAGTGTTTCTTTATTTTCTTTATTAACATAATCTATAAGAGAAGTTATCATTTTAATATTGTCATGTGTGTATCTATGATATATAAATCCAGTTTGATCATTATTTATTGTTTTGGATAATGGTATTTTCATTCTGTTAGTTAATGTTGTAAATATCTTATAGTCATTATTTAATAATGATATAGGTCTACATGAGGCACAGAGGTTTGGGGATTAGTTTTTCTTTAGGATTGGCGTGATTAAGGAATATCTCCAAGAGGGTGATATTAAAGCTTGTAACTGAATTTCGAATATAATTTTATGGAAGACGGATAGTATCCTTGAAGGAAAAAGTTTATATATTTCCATAATTATGCCATATATACCTGGAGCTTTATTATTTTTACCCTCTTTTATTGTATCTGTAATTTCTTTGTAGGATATGGGTAATTGCAGATCTAGTTTTAATTTTTCTGGTATTTTTTTATATTAGAATATTTTTCGTCTAGATTTAATTGATCAGTATGTATATTTTCTTTTTGGAAATGTTCCATATAGTGACTTCTATAGGCATCAAGAATGTCACCTATATCTAAGACATTTTTTTCCTTTCTTTTCATGGAAGATACTCTTAATGTTATTAACTTTTGATTGTATTTTGATTCTTGTGGATAAATTATGGAGATATTTGGGAAAAGTGGCCAAGGTATTAATTTTTAGTTTTTCTAAAGCTAAATTAGTTTTATGGTTAGAATTTCATTGTATTTATTGTTTAATACTTCTACTTTCTTTTTCACCTCCAAATGATTTTGATTTTTTTCAGCTTTTACTGACAAAAGTTTGGATTGTAGATCTAATAATTCAGAATCCCATTATTTGATTTTTTTTATACCAAGTTAGGGTTTTATTATATATATAAACTTTTAATGAGTCCCATATCATTTTATTTATCTCTGCAGTGTAATTAATATCTAAGAAGAACTGTAATTTAGATAATAACCAGAGTTTGAACTCTTTAATTTTAGCTGCTAATGATAAGGCGTATGAAGAGTTGTATAAAAGGTTGGACACTAAGGAGGGAGACCTGTACCGATTGGCTAGACAGAGGGACTGAGCTAGTAAAGACGTGCAGCAGGTAAGGGTGATAAAGGTTAATGAGGGAAACATACTCACAAGCAAGGAGAGTGTGTTGAGCAGATGGAAAGAGTACTTTTAGGGGTTGATGAATGAAGAGAATGAGAGGGAGAGAAGGTTGGATGATGTGCGGATAGTGAATCATGAAGTGCAGTGGATTAGCAAGGAGGAAGTATGGATAGCTATGAAGAAGATGAAGAATGGAAAGGCTGTTGGCCCAGATGGCATACCTGTGGAAGCATGGAGGTGTTTAGGTGAAATGGCAGTGGAGTTTTTAACTAGATTGTTTAATGAAATCTTGTAAAGTGAGAGGATGCCTGAGGAATGGAGAAAAAGTGTTTTGGTACTGATTTTTAAGAATAAGGGTGATATGCAGAGTTGTAGTAACTACAGAGGGATTAAACTGATCAGTCACAGCATGATGTTATGGGAAAGAGTAGTGGAAGCTAGGTTAAGAAGGGAGGTGATGATTAGTAATCAGCAGTATGGTTTCATGCCAGGAAAGAGCACTACAGATGCAATGTTTGCTCTGAGAGTGTTGATGAAGAAGTACAGAGAAGGTCAGAAAGAGTTGCATTGTGTCTTTGTGGCTTTAGAGAAAGCATATGGTAGGGTGCCTAGAGACGACTTGTGGTATTGTATGAGGAAGTAGGGAGTGTCAGAGAAGTATGTAAGAATGGTACAGGATATGTAGGAGGGTAGTGTGACAGCGGTGAAGTCTGCGGTGGGAGTGATGGATGCGTTTAAGATGGAGGTGAGATTACATCAAGGATCATCTCTGAGCCCAATCATATCTGCAATGGTGATGGACAGGTTGACAGACGAGATCAGACAGGAGTCCCTGTGGACTATGATGTTTGCAGATGAAATTGTGATCTGTAGTGAGAGTAGGGAACATGTGGAGGAGACCCTGGAGAGGTGGAGATATGCTCTAGAGAGAAGAGGAATGAAAGTCAGCAGGACTAAGACAGAATATATGTGTGTGAATGAGAGGGAGGATAGAGGAATGGTGAGGATGCAGGAAGTAGAGGTGGCAAAGGTGGATGAGTTTAAGTAGTTGGGATCAACAGTTCAGAGTAATGGTGAGTATGGAAGTGAGGTGAAGAAGAGAGTACAGGCAGGATGGAGAGGGTGGAGAAGAGTGTCAGGAGTGATTTGTGACAGATGAGTACCGGTAAGAGTGAAAGGGAAGGTCTACAAGAGGGTAGTGAGACCAGCTATGCTATATGGGTTGGAGACAGTGGCATTGACAAGAAGGCAGGAGTCAGAGCTTGATGTGGCAGAGTTGAAGATGTTAAGATTTGCACTGGGTGTGACGAAGATGGACAGGATTAGGAATAAGTATATTAGAGGGTCATCCCAGGTTGGAAGGTTTGGAGACAAAGCCAGAGAGGCAAGATTATGTTGGTTTGGACATGTGCTGAGGAGGGATGCAGAGTATATTGGGAAAAAGATGCTAAGGCTGAAGCTACCAGGTAACAGGAAAAGAGGAAGGCGTAAGATAAGGTTTATGGGTGTGGTGAGAGAGGACATGCAGGTGGTTGGTGTGACAGAGCAAGAAGCAGAGGACAGGAAGAAATGGAAACAGTTGATCTGCTGTGGCGACCCTTAAAGGGAGCAACTGAAAGAAGAAGAAGAAGATGCTGGAATTCTGGAGTTAAAGATTAATGGTTTGTACCCATTTTAAAGTTTTAGTATCAAGAGATTGTGGTCTGAAAAGGCACAGGGAGTGATTGAGAAATTAATGATTTTAGAGTGTAAATCATGGGCAGAAAATATTTTATCTATTTTAGTTTGGGTACCAAATCTGGAATCTTGATGGGAAAACAACAAAGATTTATCTTCTTTAAATTTGAAAGTATCTACCAGATGAACTGATTCTACCCACTTGTTTAAAGCTTTTGATACAGCAGATGTATGCTGTGGCCTTTTATTTTGTAGTTTCAGAAATATCAAATATACAGTTAGCATCTCCTTTTAATATTAAGTTGTCTTTATAATTATTGGAAATGAAGTCCAAGTGTTTTTTAACAGTTCCTGTTCCAATGCCTAGGAACCAGTATAGATTGGCTAGGGTCCATATTCTGTTATTATATTTAACTATTACTAATGCCATAAGGCCGTCTTTATCTTCATACTTATAAATGATTTCTAGGTTAATCACATTTGTTTTCCATAACATTGTTTCCGCTTTTGTTGTTGGATTGCACCAATATCATATATTCCTTAGGATACCATTTGTAGTTGTCATTTGTTTTGAAATGAGTTTCTTGAAGGAAGACAATTTGTGCTTTGTTCATTTTTGTAATATTTCAGTAGATTTGATCTCTTGCTAGGATTGTTTAAACCACTGGTATTTAAATATAATAAAGTTAAATCCATCTTAGGTTATTTAGAGTATGTATTTTTTGTTTATTGTGACTATTAAACATTTTCCTGTGATAACTAGAAAGTATATGTTTGAGCTTTTAAAGGAAATTATCAGTTTTATACTTTGAGTATTTACCAGTAAAATAATGTTTTGGTCAGGCATAATAAAAATGTTTTTGTGAAATAAATGTAAATTAATAAATGTTAACAAAACTAAGATCAGCACTAACCATGGAATGAAAATCATTCCTAATCTGATGGATAAACCTAAGTCCATCAGATTATCACTCATACCTTGACAATCCAGAACATCTGAGCTCCATAAATTGAATTATCATATGGAGAATATTTGTAATAGGAATAAGCAATATTTATATTATTTTGAACAGATATAGTACTATTGTAGATTAGACATAATTCTAATGCAATATAAATGTTTACTTATTGTGTAAGCAATTAATATTTGCATGAAAGATAGATGACAGGCAATTCAATCATAGTAAAGTAGGATGTATCTTATATAAAACCTCAGTAAAAGATTATAGCACACAGTTATTTAACATATTCACCCTTCTTGATGAAGTATTTCAAAACGTATTACTTAATATAAATAGATGATAATATTTATACCTAAAGTTTATAATACAATGTATTTTATTGGATATATCAGAAGTTATATTTCATTGTTTGTCAGCATTTAAGTAATCACTTTGTTTGTTGCTAGCTTACTTAAAGCATCAGGTTTGTTTTATGTGAGCATTGATGAAAGTTAGTGTATTTTAATTATCAGTGCATCCCTTTACCCCCATTTCCTAGACATAAGAATTTTCATAACTGTCATTTCTTATTATAAAATGAGTGAAATTATAGGTTAAAAACAGCAAATTCACTTATTGTGATTAATGATTACAAGTTCCCTTTCCATATTCATAAATTGCCATTCTATGGCATATACTGAAAGTTTTTAGATTTAAATGGCAACATTCTATTTTGTATAATCAAAAAAGGTTAAACTGAGTTATTATTGTCAATTTAATACTATTTGTTCAGAATGTGATTGTCACATTCTGTGACATTCTTGGTTCAGGCTTCTATTGTTTCCCTTGAACAACTTTGTCAGTTTGATGTCATGTATAAAACATTAGTTCCCTTGGTAACAGCTGCAGTATTATGTATAGTCAAAATGGGTTACAAAACCACAATTCAAGTTAAAGCAATTATATGATTTGTTATGCACATTTACTTATATGAGAAAATCATCATGCTTCCCCTTGATGTTCAATATAGTGTATGTCATTTATGACAAGTTAAAACAATAGTGCTATTATACAGTAGCCCATGTTATTAAACTGAGCATCTATTGTCAATTTAATACTATTTGTTCAGAATATGATTGTTACATTCTGTGGCATTTCAAGTTCAGGCTTCTATTGTTTCTGTTGAACAACTTTGTCAGTTTGATATCATGTATAAAACATTTGTTACCTTGATAACCGCTTAAGTATTATATATGGTCAAGATGGGTTACAAAAACTACAATTCAAGTTAAAGTAATTGCATGACTTGTTATGCATATTTACTTATATAAGAAAATAATCATGCTTCCCCTTGATGTTCAATGTAGTGTATGTCATTTATGACAAGTTAATAAAATAGAATTATGCACAATCCCATGTTATTAAATCCTGTCTTTAATATCTAAATTCAGCAGATTGCTTCTTTTTATATGACGATTATATATTTTATGTCTAGATTTACTAAACTCATACATTACATAACTGTTGTTTTTTTTTTTTTGGCTGTTATTTAGTTATTTGAGATACCACAAGCTGTAATGCTTATTCTTATTATTAGCTCCTTCCAAGCATGTTTATACAGTCCATAGACTTTAAATTATGAGACTCTTCCTTCTAGTTTCTTATTTGTTATAAGTAGTTTTCCATCCTTACATACACACATATCAGTACTTCAAGCACAGACAACAATGTCCATCCAGTTTTGTCAGGATACCATTCACTAGTTCATGTGGTGTGTTTCTAGGCTGTTCTTAAAATATCTAAACCAATACTTGTCCTGTTCCATTTTACCAGCCTGTTCCATACAGTGGCCACTCTACCAGTGAACCACTCAACACACCTTCCATACCCAGGAATATTTCCACGAAGGAAATCTGATGATTCTCTAGCACTTCCCAGCTAACCCAAACACCACTAAAATCAGCTATCCCAATATGCCCAACACGTCCAAGCAAGATCAACTCCCAGACCACTGCAAAGGGTACTGCACAAGACCATGTCCTCTTAGTCTTTTACAATAACTCAGACTTCCACTCTTATGTAAGCCCTTAAAGTGTTTGGACCAAAATACATTTTAAATATAAATTGCTCTTATTGTTTTTTTTTTATCAAGAATCAACTTAATGAGTTGTGTACATGTGGTTTAAAACAGCCCCTTTATTATATATATATATATATATATATATATATATATATATATATATATATATATATATATATATATATATATATATATATATTTTTTTTTTTACCAAAAACTTCATTGCCGAGAATCATCTTGGAGGCTCCTCAGAGCCATTAAGCATTATTGTCACACTGTCTCCATTACCATAGCAACCTGGGACCATCTGATAGTGTGTCTGTATACTGCATACCAGAGGCTTGTGATGCACCTGAAGCAAAGCTTCACTTCACTGCAACTTCAAGCCTAAATTCCCTCCCTTTCAGTGAGGCAGCAGCCAGGAAAAGAATGGAGAGCAAACAGATAAAAAAATCTCCCAACAAGCTGCCACAACAAGAGATAACACATTATTTTCTTCCAGCCTTCCCACCTCTCACTTAGCAGATGTATAAACAAACTATTCTCTGCCAAAATATCCAAAATCACAGTTTTATCCACCCCCTGCCCCTGGATCCAGGCTAAAACACCAAATGTCTCTTCCTAATATACAAGCATCAGTAAACCTTGATCACAAGCTGCAACCCACAGCTTTCCAGAGATGAAAATGGCAACATACAACAGCTGCCAGACACAGCTGCATCTACACACACCATGTCAGGCTTAATCAAACAACTCCTGAAGCTATGATACCTGATATAATTGATGTTAACTATGTTTAGCAGAATAATAATGACATTTGTACTAGCTGCCAGACATGGCTGCATCCACGCACACCATATCAGGATTGATCAAACAGCACTCAAAGCTATGATACCTGCTATAACTGATATTAACTATGTTTAGACAGAATAATAATGACATTTGTACTAGCTGCCAGACACAGCTGCATCCATGCACAACATATCAGGATTGATCAAACAGCACTCATATCTGTGATACCTGCCATAATTGATATTAACTATATTTAGATGGCATAATGATGGTATTTGTACTAAGAGTTTGCTACTACTATTTAACCAGGATATATATGACATTTCTAAATCATACTTTAACTGAAGAAGGCACTTGTCTCCATGACAGCATTTATTTTTTCAAAACACTCTACTACTACTGCTATTATATATTATGTTAATTTGTTACATTTGAGTCTGAACTCTGATGAATGGTACCTTGTTGAATTAGTTAATTAATTACTTAAATTATTTATAAGTAAAATCAATGAACAATGAACAAGATAAGTATTCATTGAGTTCAAGTAGGGGGAATAGAAACTTCTATGTTTGCATTATATATCGCTTTGTTTGGCTTATATATAATGCAAATAGTAACTCATCTTGACCTACCTTTGTTTGTGAAGAATTATTGGTTTTGTTGAACATTCTGAATAAATCATTACTGGTTCTCAGTTGTTTAAGAAACCCTCCTTTTTTAAAAATAAAAACAGATGACAAGTGATGTACCATATCAGTTGATACTTTGAAAGATGTAGTTGTAAGAGTTATTTTTTTTGGGACAGCTATCTTGTAATCAGTTTTTTTGTTTCTTCTTTCTAGCATCAGTCCAAGGATTTTTTTTTTTACTCTTTTAAGAGTAGGGACCACCAATTCCATTTCTTCTCGGATAGTCACTATGTTGTTGTTTTTGATGAAGATAGTAACTTCTTCTAAGTCGTTAAAGGTTCTCATCTCATTGGAAAAAGTATTTTTATCTTAGCTGGAAATGGCAGCTCTGCTTTAATGTTGTTTTGTTTCGGCACTTTTATTATTGGCCAGACTTTTTTCCTTTGTTCTAGTATTCTGGAAGAATAATCATTGTCAGGCTTTGATTGTATTTTAAGGGTGATTTTTCTCCAAGCAGATTTTTATATTAGTTCCTTGTTCAGAAATGAAATAACTTTTATAACTATGGATCTAGGTGGAGTATGTGTTGAGTTAAAAGCAGGTTTCCTCAGTGCTCTATGCACCCTTTCAGTTCCAAATGAAAGTCCCTCTTTCAAGTAAAAAAATTCAGGAATCCAGGTTGTTAAGAATGAAATAATGTCTTCTCCTTCAGTGTTTTCAGGCAGACCAATGATCCTTATGTTGTTTCTCCTTTCCCTGTTTTCTAAATCATCTATTTTGTTAAGCAGCCATGTATTCTGTTTAAGCAGAAATTCTTTTTGGACTTCTTCCTCTTTAAGTCTCCCTTCAATGTCATTTAGAGAAGTCTCTATATTTGTTATTTTTGTATGGTGTTGCTGTAATAGTTCCTTAAGAGTATCAGTCTGTTTTTGAGAATTTAATTTGAGGTTTTCTAAGTCATTTTTAAAGCCATCCATCTTCAAAAATAGTTCATGTAAGGTAGACATCATCAATTGCAGTTCTTTTTTCAAAGCAGCATCTGGATGAGAATTACTTGAGTTGTTCATATTCAGTGACTCAATATATCTCCAAGTTACTTGACAAGAAAATGTTTGTATATCTTCACCAAAATTAATATTTATGTAGTTTAGTAGTTTGTCTATAGACTTCTGACATTTTAAACTTGAAAATAATAACATTTTCCTATATTATTATACTAGTTTATGGAGCTCTCAAATTCAGTGCTCTCAGTTGGCCATCTAGGCTCCGCCCTTTTCTGAGTTATGTTTTCTGATGTGTGGTGGCATGCTATCTGATGGTGTAGTCCAGTCTAATGGTTTGCATTTATCAGCAGAAGGAATGATGACATCCATTCCTCTATACTTAGAAGAATTGTACAAAGCAGATTTGAAAATAACATCAGTTTCATGAAGGATACTGTAAAGAAACACATTATTGAAAGTTTATTATCTCTCTGTTTTTTGTAGTTTTATGTAACTCTTGAACCTCTCATAAATATTACCATAGTTTGTGCTACCTTTTGCATTCTTTGAGTTTTCTTTTCATTTTGAAGTATGTTTCCTAACAACAGCCAGCAAAACTGCAGTAGTTGTATTGCATGTGATGCAACATTGATTGCACAGATGCACATAAGTGGTTAGATATCTATATACTGCAGCTGGCATGTTAAGAATTGTAACAGAGCTGAAGAAGTATTATAAATTAACAGTTTTGACTTGAACATGTAATTTACTGCATCAATGTGAGAAATAGAAGTGAGACTAAACCAGATGCTGAAGTTTTCTTTCCTGTTTTCATTTATTTATAGCAAATGTCAGGACAGATGTATAAATCCACTCCAAAAATGTATAAAACAAAATAGAAAAAAACATTTATGCTTAAACTCAGATGAGTAACTATATCTGCAATCAGTACTGAACTATAAACCTTACATAAATATCAACTAAATATACAGGGCCGGATTCATGAAGGCTTTCACAGAGTCTAAGAGTAGAGTAAGACTCCAGCAAGTCAACATGTCCAATGAGCGATCCAGGAACAGCCGTCAGGGGCGTGCAACTGAGCTCTCTAAACTAGTTCTGCACGGACAGGGCTGGGATATGCAAATTACCTCAATTGCAGGCGAAAGAAATGCAAATGAGGTAAATTTGCAATCCAGAAAACCCAAACCTGTCCGAGTAGGAGTAGTGTTATCTGCAGAAATGTACTCAGTTGATAACTGATTACAGTTCTGCAAATAGCAAAACGGAGCCGTGTGAGCAGTAAAAAAATCATGCATTCACAGGAGGAAGCATGCCAATGGCCAAAAAATCGGCCATTGCCAATGGGAAGTGATGCAAAATAAAAATAAAAATAATTTTTTTTTTAATCCCGATGTCCAGGGTTTAACCATAGCGCAGCGCCGCGCAAATGCACTGCGCCCTAAAAAGCAGAAAATGAATAATTAAGATCCACAAATGTGGATTTCATAGCTAAAATGAATTTACAATGCAAGGGAATGGCAGGCTGAAGACAACATGGCCACCAAGTAGAGGTTGCTAAGGGGGGAAGCTCAGTCTAAGAGATGTAACTAAGCATTAGTAGGCAAACCTATGCAAATGAGAGTTATGATAGTGAATCGCAAGTTCACATAGCAAATGAGCACAGTCAGTGGAGTGTAGGAGTAGGATAAGGGGAGTAACAGAGTAGAAGATAGGTGACATCACGAGGGGGGTATGTATGAAAGGAGTGCAGCTCATTGGAACAGAGTGACATGTGTCAGCTTACATTTACATAATAATGAAAGAGGTGTGTCAACAGGTAGGCCAGGTAAAGTCAAGAAATGTAAGATGTATGCTGTGGATAACACCAAAGTTTCTTGCTGAGCGTGCATGCATGCGTATGCACACCAGTAAACCCGAGTAAGACAGTGTGCGCATGTGTAAGCGTGTGTGCGTGCGTGTAGGCTTGAGTAAGCATATGTAAGGCTGTGTAAACAGTTGTAAGCGCGTTTGCACTGGTGTGCACGCATTTTAACAAGAATAAGCAAGTTTTAGTCCGTGTAAGCATGTGTTCATGCGTGTGAGGTGGTGTGCGCATGTTTGTGCTTGTTTGCGTGGTGCTGCCCCCTGAGGAAACAGAAAGGGAAAAGGAAGCACAACAAATAGTAGGAAGTTAACCAGGGAGTACTAGCAGAGCTAGCAGGTGAAAACAATCAGAATCAGCCAATTACACAGGCATTACACTAGACCAGACCAGCCCAGCACTTAAAACTCAGCAAAAAACATTCCAGAATGTTTTCTCAGACACACTGCAACACTGCAGTAAGTTAATAGAAGTGAAAACTGAAAAAGCTTTACTGAGACAAAAAAATGTTAGGGGCTACCATTGCTGTCATAAGGCGACATATGCAACATGCTGAGGGTGGTGACAATGCAAATGCTGCTGAGCAACCCACAGTGAGGAGACGGAGAAGAGTGTACAGGCCCAGGGTAACCTACCAGGGGCTACATCAGCTGGAGATAGTGGAACGCTATAGAGTGGACAGAGACCTCATGCAGCAAATTGTTGAGCTTTGCAGGCCACGCCTCACACACAGAACCAACAGAGGAGAACCCATCCCAGTGGAAACCAAGGTATGTGTTGGCCTAAGAATATTAGCAACAGGTACCTTCCAGAGACCAACTGGTGATATAATGGGGATTTCACAGGCATCAGCATCCAAGGTACTGCACCAGTTCCTGAATGCCATGACAGCATATGTCAATGATCATGTATATTTCCCCAATTCCTGTGAGGTATTGGCCAGCAATATGCGTCTCTTCCAGCAAATAGCGGAATACCCTGAGGTAGTGGGTGCAATAGACCACATGCACATTTGCATCAAAGCACCAGCCGGTGAGTGGGATAGGGTCTGCTATAACCTCAAGGGTTACCCCTCCATCAACTGCCAGGTCGTCTGTGATGTCCAGTGCATAATAATGAATGTGTGTGCTGGCTGCCCTGGAAGATACCATGACTCCATATCTGGCATCTGACACAGCTGTACCAGACATTTGCCAATGGGGACATCCCTCATGGTCACCTAGTGGGGGATGCTGGATATGCACTTGAGCCATGACTGATGACACCCATCAGAAATGCACACACACCTGAACAGGAATGCCATAATGAGGCACACGCACAAACACAAAATGTAATCGAGCATGTGTTTGGGCTGCTCAAGTCACGGTTCCGGTGCCTGGACACATCTGGTGGAGCCTTGCAGTACTCACCAACTACATGTACCCAAATTGTCATGGTATGTGCTATGCTACACAATATGATCCTGCAAAAACAGCTGCAACAGGAGCAGCATAGGGCCGGGCACAACAGCCCCCCACCATTGCCAAGGCCATCACAGGCAGAACATGACTCAGAGGAGGAACAACCTGAGCCTGCCCCAGTAGGCAGAAGGAGGCACGCCCAGTATGCTTTCACCTTGGCAAAGAGGCACCACATAGCATATACAGTGGCTCAGTAGGAACCCTGGAAATGATACCTCTCTCCGACTGGCACATATAGTAAAAGCGATGCCTAACTTGACACTACCTGTTAACAAACATGTATAGGGAGTGTAAAATGTGCATCCGACATAGGCAGCCCTGCAGCACCACCTGAAGCATGATTGCTATGTGTTAAGCAATATAAAGCACTGCTAAACAGCTCCCACCACTATTTAGTATATGTGAACAAAATTGGACACACTAAGTAGCACAACTACAGGCAATGTTCAGCAATATTGTGCACTGTCCAGCAATGTTGGGCAACATTGAGCAATGTTGTGCAAGTCTGCTCAAATGTGGGTATAGTTCATCAAAATCAGGTTAACAAGTTCATACTTGCTTCACTATTCTTGAAGCAATCTGTTCTGCCATGTATGAAAATATGAAGCAGTGACAGTCCTCGAACCCAGGATACAGTGCACTATAGTCAGAGAACAGAACCTCTAAACCATGACAGTATGTCAATGATCAGCTTGCATAAAACAATGTTGATAAGTCAATGCTAAGTATCTAATGGAAACCTTGCATGCATAGCATAATCCCTGTTGAGTCAAGACACAAAGGTGAGGCCTGCAGTAATAATAGAACCTGATATTCAACACACATATAGTATAAATGTTAATATTGGTAATGTTCACACACATCAACAAATGTAGTGGACCTCAGACAGCAACATACTGCAAGGTCACAATGGGCATGCTCACACACTTGAAACTATGAGACAAATGTCAGGCAACAAAACACTGAAGATCTGAACTAGGCATGCTCACACACTTAGGTAAAGTTTGAGTACAGCAGTGGGCCACACATATCCCACAGTTACAAGTGTCAACCCAGGAACCTCGCACTATTCACCAATCCACCATGTGTACACAGTGATATGACAACAGACACAATATAAAATAGTGAACTACTGTCACAATCACATATGTAATGCAGAAACCTAGGTTGTTCATAGGTAGTGGTAAAGCAAAGAAGAAACAAAACCTGCAATTAGCACCATCACTGAACAATGTGCATCCTGAACATTAGCATAGGTTCACAGGTTGACACTAGGCTATCTGCCCTAGATTATGTAGAAGCCTAACCACAGTGTGTTTGTAGTCTGCAATCATGCTACATCAGTAGACTGTGCCTGTCAATAGTAGGTCACAAAGATATCCCACATATGTTCATGTCATTCTGCCTCTGTCTAGCAAGGACCCATAACATATCCCAGGGCTAAACATACGATCACCCGTCCACCTGTGAAGATGTCACCTGTAGGTGTTCAGCGTGGGTCTGTGCATATGTGGTACTGTGATCACATTCCCGAGTGAGTGGAGCCTCTGTGATGGTAATATGCCCCTCAAGCATGTCCTATTAACATCATTGCTCATGTACCTGTCCCTGGAGCATGTAGCTGTAAGGGACTTTGATATCCTCACGTGGAACCTGTCCATCAATGCTGCGATGGACATGGCATCAAAGAAAAGGCACAGACTGCATCCAAGTAGGCAGTAAGCAACTGAGGAGAGCTGGGGTCACCATAGCCAAACTGTGCATACCATCTGTGTGAGTCCCCAGATCCGCTTGGTGTGTAAATCAGTGTACATTCCAGTTGCTTCAGGTGTTGGGTAAGGTACATCTGAAATGGGCCATTGTATCCAAGCATGTGCCAGATAACTACAGGGTCACAATGACCCCACCTGATCTGGATGTAAAACTGTATGGGATAAGGTTGCCTAAATAGACGGTGTGTCCAACAACATTGGCAACGTGAATGTCAAAGTCAAGAGTACTAAGTATTCATGTCCACAAATCACAAACCGCACACACTGTACGTGATGTATCATCACCTATGTGGTAATGTGTGCACACAATGTTACTACCAAAGGTGATGACTATGCATCTAAAGTAAGGTAGCTGTAGGCCATGGCTCTGGCACCAGTCATCCATCTCTTTGAGACCCTTTCTGCAGAGGCCTGTGGCAGCTGTGGAGTCGAATATGGCACACAGTTTGCAGCCATCTCAAACATGGTCATCCATATTCCCCCTGTGTTAGCCAGTATGTATCAGAAATATATACAGAACAAGAGAGATCCCAGGACTGAGCCCTGTGGGATGCCATGTGTAACTGGTGTATAGTCAGACATGGCACCTGCAACACTGACCATATGTGTGCTATCCATGATCCAGTTAGCAATCCAGATTGTGACATATGTGTAGATATTGAATCTGGTGATCTAATGTGTAAAGGCCAAGTGGGGTATTGTGTAGAAGTGATGTGCAAGCTCCAAGTAGGCTGTGTGGACAACCCTGTGCACGCCTATGGATCTGTTAACTGTTTAAAGACATTAAACATTTGCAAGTGGCAAGATATGCCCACAACAACACCAAATTGTGTAGGATCCAGTGTCTGTAGGTTCACAATATGTATGTGTATGTGTTCCATGATAATACACTCCATAGCATAGCAGACTAGGATAGTTAGGCATATATGGCAATAATGTCCAGGGTCCCTTATGGCACCAGCACTGTGTAGCGGGTACACTGTAGCTGTACGCCATTCCATGGGTACACATCCTGTAGTAACTGTGATATTGAACAGTGACATAATGTGAGTGTGAAGTTTGTCATGAATCTCATGTATGCCACAGTCTGGGACACTATCTGGTCCCACTGATGCTGTGTTGTCTGCTATGGAGAGGGCAGTGCACACATGTTCAACTGTGATGTCAGGGAGGCTACACCCTGTTGGGATGGACATGTGCACTGCAGGGGGGATGGTGGGGAAACATTCCCACTGAATCTGTTGTCCAGGATGTTCGCAATGTCAGTGGGTTCACTGTATCATTTGTGATTATGCAGTAACTCACAGCATATCTGTGAGTTCCCACACAGGTCCCTGACATAACTAAATAAGGCCTTGTGATTGTCCACAGTGTCTGTTGCAAGTGTCTGTTAGAAGTGGGCCTTAGATTAATCAACAACTGATTGCAGCTATACCATAGTACTGATCAGAGATGCCTTCCAGATTGTGATTGTGCTCCATAATGTAGTGGCCTCTTCCTGTCCATGTACAGCTCAGTAATGGCTGTGGTCCAGCAGACAGGTCCCCTGCCTTTGGAGGAGTGAGTCTTGTAGTCATCTGGGATAGTATGATCCATGAATTCCAGTAGTTGTCCATAGAATGTGCTTGTAAAGTATGTAGTTGTCTGAGTCGTAATTAACACTGTCCCAGGGTCATTGAGGGATACCACCTCAGTTTGTACAAGTGTGATGCTTGCTCATGAGAAGTATGTCACTGAGATCACATAGGATGTGTGTGTGTATGGGATATGTATGTCTAGTGAGATGAATGTATGTTCCGACCTTAACAATTACAGGTATACCTCTGTTGTGGAACATAGTGTCCCACATGTGTGTGATGATCAGGTATGACATGTATAACCCCCTGTGGATGTGGTGACCAGGTCTGCCCTAGCATTTGAGTGTAACAATCTTAGCAACTGTTGTGCGAGGGTGTTACTGCATGAGTAGTATACCCAGTCAATGTTTGTGTATTTGAAGTCACACAATATAATGGTGTTTGCTGAGACCTTCACATTTCCCAGTGTTCGCAGGAATAACGACTGTTGTGCCCATGTTTGGGAGTGTGGTCTGTAACAGTCTACAAACTGAAATGCATTTTTGACCACTCTCAGTTGCATATGTACATCCCCAATGCTTTGTGTACTGCTACCAACCTGGAGGTGTGTGTATGAATGATGTATACGGAATCCCCCCCCTATTGTTGTTGTCCAGACCGATTCCTGTGTCTGAAAACCATGGTATGACATAAAAGATGTTAGTGCTGCTGTGCTTTTGTGAGCCTGAACCAGGTGTTTGTTACTGCACATATATCGACAGATGCCATACTGATGTGAGTCCTGAGTGCATGCATTCTGAGGGTTAGACATCAGTTGTTGAGCACCATCACTGTCCGTTTCCTGTAACCTGTAACGTCTATGGCTGTGGGTATGTCATCTGACCCTCGCTTCAAACAGACACTATGTGTGTCAAGAGCCTAAGGCAGTCTGTGAAAGCCTAGGGGTGACAGCTGCATGGCGTCCATAGCAAATGTACATGGCATGTTGAACATGTAATCCCAGGCTGGCAGACACTGGATCCCCTGTGAATGACAACAATATGTTAGGCAACTGTTAAAACTGATCATGTAATCTGTATACTGTGACATAGTACTTGGTGAGGGTAAGATGCTACACAAGGTCAGGGTCATACTGTCCTGGCCTACATGATCAGAGAGCCCCTCTATGTCTCTTGTCATGTAGTCCAGGGAGGAAAGTCTGAGGGTCTACACACCGGAATGCTCAGTGATGGAGCCATAGTTGTACTTGCAGTGGACTGACAACAGTGCATGTGTCACGTGGCATATCCTGGCACCTGACACACATCACAAAGTGACCTTCACCTTGTTCAGCCTGGTGAGTGGGATGTCAGTGTGACCGACAATTACACTCATCTAATACAGTTGTATGAGGTGTGTTGTGTAGGCCTACGGGCAGTGACTGTGTGGCACAATGACTTTGTGAACTATGTGATGATATGTGTGTATGGTTGTGTGTTAGCAGTCATTTGTGTGTCTGCTTTGGATGTCTCAGCTGCTTAGGCAGAGTACAATTAGATGCTCCAAGTATGTCATTGTGTGTCAATGTATACGGTTTGCTGTTGTCATAGGTGCATGTGTGACTGTATTTGTGGTGTGTGTGGTTACCTTCACCACCCGATAGACTGTACCAGTCATGGCTTGTGAGAGCTCAGCCTCCTGTCCGTCTATACAGTTGCACCTTTCACAGATATCTGAGTTTGTTGGTAGGAGGACAGTGTTACCTGTGTACAAAAGGCAGTTGTAACAATGCATCAGAATTCCAATATGCACCAGCTGGACTGGAGAGTACACACAAAACCGACCTTTGGACATGCCAGGATATGATGATGACATACACTGTCGACTGATCACAAAGGATCAGTAGTGTGTCAAGTGTGTAAAAGAGTATAACAGGGTTTTAGTGTTCAGGTTTGTTGTTGCTGTGGAAAGGTAATCTGCAAAGGAGTACAGACAGAAACATTACACCTCCTTTAGCTAGGCGAGAAATATCGATGTACAGTCATATATGTCCTCAGTCAGGGTCAACTGTACCTGACTGACAATGTCAACATCTTGTCAGACAGGCCCATACATACATACCCACCTCCCAGTGACAAAAGGCCATAACATCATACCAGGAGATATCACATGCAGAATGTGTAAACTGGTCCCCACAATGCCAAATGAATCCCATCACGTGGACAACAATGTTTCCCCATATGTGTCATAAGTGAACGACAGGACAAACAGACACTGCACCCGAACAGTCTGTTGAGCCTCACACTCTCTACAGGATCTTACACCGTTGAATGTGTTACAGCAACATGTGGCACACCCCACAAGTGTTGGTGCACAACACACCATGGGAACTA
Organism: Protopterus annectens; assembly: GCF_019279795.1. Classification (NCBI taxonomy): domain Eukaryota; kingdom Metazoa; phylum Chordata; order Ceratodontiformes; family Protopteridae; genus Protopterus; species Protopterus annectens. Next base: position 563,414,520 of record NC_056744.1, on the reverse strand, counting down.
TATTCCTATAAGCCTACGAAGTCCAAAATGCTAGTCCATGGAGTCCATCACGATTGCAGTCAGGAACAGAGATATTGTAAACCGACAAACACACAACACAAATGTCTGTGGTATGTTAATGAGCACATCATGTTCCCCAAACCTGCTAGATATCTTGCAAGGCAGCCACCCAGGACAAACATCACTGACAGGATCAACACAGGTCCCACATAGACCTTGAATAGCCCTTTACCAACATCACAGACACATGTGGTATCCACAAAACCTACAATCCGTGCATGAATATGTATTGTCATATGAAGGAATGGTAATATGTCCACAGATAAATCACACCAGGTATGAATTGTGTATTCCTGTTCAAGATGTTCACACCTGCTGACCCACAAGGTTCATTTGTGGGATCGCATAACACTGCCTGCATACACATAACCATGTCCAGTCTGATGTCAGCAATCTACAAACATAGCATGTGAATAGAGACCACACAATAACATGTGTAGCGCATTGTGTTAATGTGTCTCTGACTAGAGTCATAGCATAGTTAGGTAGGGGTTTGAATCCTGCAGTTGCTGAGTGTGTGCGTGATTTCCTTTAAGAGGAGTAGCCTTTTTGGAGATTGTGGAAACACATTAGGAGTGGTGAATATCTCTTTGCCAAGTGTGATGATGTCAGCATCATACAAATAGAGCTTTTGAAATTAATGTATCCATTAAAGCAAATAGTGTGTCGTATTAATACGTATCTCACTTGTATCATAACATAATTAGGTTGGGGTTTGAATCCTGTAATTGCTATGTGTGTGATTTCTTTTGAGAGGAGTAGCCTTTTTGGAGACTGTGGAAACGCATTAGGAGTGGTGAATACCTCTTTGCCAAGTGTGATGATGTCAGCATCCTAGAAATAGAGCTTTTGAAATAAATGCAGCCAGTAAAGAAAATAGTGCATTGTGTTAATGCATATCTCACAAGTGTCATAACATAGTGAGGTAGGGGTTTGAGTCTAGAAAAAGCCAAGTGTGTTTATGTGTGGGATTTCCTTTGTGAGGAGTGGCCTTTTTGGAGACTGTGGAAACACATTTGAAAAGAGGTACATCCCTCTTTGGTAAGTCTGATGATGTCAGCATCCTACAAATATTCAAGGAGAACATAAAACAACCAGTAATGCATATAGCGTGCTGTGTTAATGCGTATTTCTCCAGTAACATAACATTGTTAGGTAGGGGTTTGAATCCTGCAAATGCTGAGTGTGAATGTGTGTGTGCAAGACTGCCTTTGAAAAGAGTGGCCTTTTTTGGAGACTGTGGAAATACATTAGGAGTGGTGAATCCCTCTTTGCCAAGTGTGATGATGTCAGCATCCTACAAATAGAGCTTTGGAAAAGATTGCGGTCAGTAAAACAAATAGCGCGTTGTGTTAATGTATATCTCACTTGTGTCATAGCGTAGTCAAGTATGGGTTTGAGTCCTGCAAAGTGTCTGTGCATGTGTGTGATTTCCTTTGGGAGGAGTGGCCTTTTTGGAGACTGTGGAAACACATTTGAAAAGAGGTACATCCCTCTTTGGTAAGTCTGATGATGTCAGCATCCTACAAATATTCAAGGAGAACATAAAACACCCAGTAATGCATATAACGTGCCGTGTTAATGCGTTTTTGTCCAGTAGCAAAACATCATTAGGTAGGGGTTTGAATCCTACAAATCCTGAGTGTGAATGTGTGTGTGAGACTGCCTTTGAAAAGAGTGGCCTTTTTTAGAGACTGTGGAAATACATTAAGAGAGGTGAATCCCTCTTTGCCAAGTGTGATGATGTCAGCATCCTACAAATAGAGCTTTGGAAAAAATTGCTCCCAGTGAAGCAAATAGCACATCGTGGTAATGCATATCTCACTAGTGTCATAACATAGTCAAGTAGGGGTTTGAATCCTGCAACGTGTGTGTGCATGTGAGTGATTTCCTTTGTGAAAAGTGGCCTTTTTGGACACTGTGGAAACACATTTGAAGAGGTACATCCCTCTTTGATAAGTCTGATGATGTCAGCATCCTACAAATATTCAAGGAGAACAGAAAGCCCCCAGTAATGCATATAGTGTGTTGTGTTAATGCGTATCTCTCCAGTAGCATAACATAATTAGGTAGGGGTTTGAATTTTGCAAATGCTTTGTGTGTGTGTGCCACAGATGATCAATGTAGTATGTGTTTTGCTTTTACTATGGTATGACATATGTTTCAAACAGTATGTGCATTGCACGGTATGACAAATGTTTCAAACAGTATGTGCATTGCACACATCGGTTATGTGCGCGTCAAATAGATTTGTGTACATGAGACCTCAATAAGTACATAGTTGTGAAGCCTGCATACTACATGAATACATTTGTAACCTTCGACAGATTGCGACGCTGCTTCTCAGATCATAGGCCACATATGTATGTCTGCGTCAAGACCGGCCAATGTAGTGACCCATGGCCGAGGACATCCCTGCCACACACATCCATGACATGTACTGTAGAGTACTGTGAGTGAGGGTAATTGCTGGGGTATATGTCAGTCATGTTCATACACAACAATGACTGGCAATAATGGACAGTCATGATAGGTGTGCACCAGCCCTGTGGATATGCATGCAGGCCCCTAATGTGTTATGTGAAACACCGAGGGACTCCACAATACCTATGGATATGTGGATACCAAGGGACAGATGACATAACACATGTCTGTCTGTACACATTGGTACCCAACATACATGTTCAGGGTTACCACCTATGTGGTACTGTCGGGATAGTATGTATAGTAAATGTGGATGACCATGTCATAGACGGTGTACTGCTATACAGCATGTGTTGGACAACAGGTATCTGTCTGTATGATACCCTTGTGTAGGATATGCATCCCATCCGGGGAATGCAGTGTAGGCCAATGCATGCATTACCAGATGTGGATGGACATATCCCTAGTATGTTTGCATGCACCGAAGAGGGCTTTATGCCACACAGGTGTGGTCCCAGGAACGTGTGCCAGTCAATACCACTGGTTACTGTCATAGTATAGTACTGGAAGGATCCAACTGTTACTGAGTTCCCTACAACTGTGAGTCATTTGTCAGGACATCATCTAATGATTGGTTATAATCATGCTGTTGAGGTGGTGTATACTGCCAGACTGCAGATCAGTGACATATATCAATGGTATCACCCACAGCAAAGTGCCAACCCATGTCATACACACGTGTACCCATGTTAGTACATATCTGTAGTAGAATGCATACTGGCCATCGAAAGATACCATGAGATGTTCACAATGTGTAGAACAGGGTATGTCGCACATCCCATGTGTCCACTATGCACATACATGCAGACAGTGCGCACACACCATGTTCACAGATGTACACCTGCTAATTTGTAATGCACACATCACATACGTACTGTCCACTCACTAACACATGCTGTCAAAACTGTACACTTCATCCAAGTGGCACATGGGTGGCCAATACATACTCAGACCTAACACTGGTGTAAACAATGCTACAATGACTATCACAGCTGTGATGCATAATGCCTGCTCAGATATACCTACAAGGATATCAGTACACCTTCCTGTTGGCAACTTGCTACTATTGCTACACTGCTATTATGTCACCCTGTGCATCAGAACCATGTTAGCCTATTCCTGCATCAATGTGACAGCTGACTGGAGGTGGCACAGGTGTCATCATATGCACAGGGTGTGTTGTAGGTTTTCCAGAGCCCGACATTAACCCATCCAATCGGCATGTCTGTGTGTGTGTGTGTGTGTGTGTGTGTGTGTGTGTGTGTGTGTGTGTGTGTGTGTGTGTGTGTGTGTGTGTGTGTGTGTGTGTGTGTGTGTGTGAGGGACAACAGTACTGCATGAGCCAATGTTGCTGCAATGTGTGCATGTATGTGTGAGCCCTAGTTGTATGGTAAATGTGTGTGTGTCTGCATGCACACAACTCCACCATGTGGCTGCCATATACGGGCAGCTGTTGGACAGCCACAGACTGTACCTGCTAGGCCATACAGATCACTGTCTCTGGCCATGGACACCGTACCTGTGCCTAGCAGGGATGCTATAGGCAGTATCGGCTACCAACCCTGACTGGGTGCTAGCATCAGAGGCAGAGGTATGATGACTGGACCCATGTCCCTGCTGGGACTGGCCAGCACCACGTGCACATGGTCTAGTAGGATGGTCAATGGACAGGCCAGTCCCAGCATTGCTGGGGCTGGTACTGCCACTATGGGAGCGGCTGTGATCTGTGGTCTGTCCGCGATGAATGCCAACTGATGCTGTTGCTGGCATGCGTCTGCGTCGGCCTGTCATCCTTCCCACATGGTCCTGGCTCATGGCTAACACATTGTGGAGGACATCTAATGTCTCCCTCCAACAGCTATCAATGACCTCGGTGTAATTCCGGATGGCACCGGCAAGGTCACGGATGCTGTCATTGATAGCAGTGTAATGGGCCCTCTGCGCCCTCAGTCCCTGCTGGGTGTACCATTCCATACATGCCTGTGCCTGCATTACAGCCCGGAACATACTGGAAGTTGTAATACCTCTGGGGGCATGTCTGCCAGGGGCAGTACAACCAGTGGTGGTCCCCTGAGAATCCCTGGACATCTGCCTATGTGACACCATTCCAGTAATCCGGCTATGGCTGCTGTGAGGGGATGCACATGCCAAAGGTACCTCACTCTCCTGGTCAATGCCAACTGTATGCTGTCCCTCAGCTACGGCCATTGGTGATGAGGGATGTATTGGCAGTATGAATGTGCACATAGATGGGTTTGACAGCTGTGTACTGTTGATTGGTGGAACAATGACAGACTCTGTCAGACCTTCCTGTGCCACAATACATGTCTCATCATCTACACTATTAGTGGCGGTGACATCAGGTTCCCTGCTACACTCAGCCATGCCTAACACAGCACCTGTGGAAGGAAGACAGGAAACGCACTTTACAATCTGTACATGATGTTAGCACACATGCACACATGCACACATGAACACATGCACACATGCACACATGAACACATGCACACATGCACACATGAACGCATGAACACATGCACACATGAACACATGCATGCATGCACACATGAACACATGCACACATGCACACATGCACACATGCACACATGCACAGACATACACTGCTCACCACAGCACATACACACACACACACACACACACACACACACACACACACACACACACACCAGCAATCCAACACATACACAATAGTGGGTGATGGTGGGTGACAGTATCTCAAGGCAAACAGTCACCACACACGTGTCAGCAGGCAGACCATGTGTTGCTCAACACCACGCAGTGCAAGTGTAGACAGCCCTTTCTAATGACAGTATACATGGTTTTGATGCGTGTGTGTAGTTGTGCAGTGATTGGCTACACCCTGGAACACAATGTGTACATGGACACTACATTGCTATGCAAGTATTATCTGCTCTGCAATGTCATGTGCACCATCACTCAATGGTATGCATACCATGGCTGCATGTGTCATCTGTGTGACACATAGATTGTCATGTGTGATGACAGTGTCTGTGTCCATATCACATAATAGTGAGTACAGGTGTAGCAAAAGCATGCAATGTATGGACATGGGATGAGTGGTGCATGTCGACGTGAAGGAATCCCAATGCACAACATAGACATTGCACAGTGGTTATGGTGCATGTGGGACATATTGCAGATATGTTGTTGCCAGCCATGACATGGCATGCTACATGACTGCAACATTAAACACCACACATAACAAATGTGTGTCATGTGACCTATACACCCAATAGCATTCCAGGACATATATGTGGCACTCTGTACAGATGGCGGCTGTTGTGCAAAATATGTATACTAGCATATGTAAGCACACACACAACATGCTATGCATGGTGTGTATAGGTGCATATGTTTGCACACACAGAACAATGAGGTGCACAGCAAAGACTGCTATGTGTAGTACTATGGTCACTGTAACTGGATGGGGTGTAGTATCATGTGCCATCATCATCATCATGCATCTTGTGGTCAATCAGGGCTACTACTGTGTGACAGACCACCGCCTAGCATGCTGTACCTGAACTGCAGTGCCATGCATACGTTCACTATTACACAGCCACGTTGTACATGGGTGCATGAGGTGCCCAGTAGGGAGCATTGCCTAACATGACTGTGTTATGTGTTGAAGACTGTTGCACAACCCCATGATAGGCCTCTACCCCTGAGGTACATCATGTGTGTGTGGATGACATGTAGGATACTGACATGTGACCTTACAGCGGGTGTGTGGTTATGCCATATGTAGCATGACATTGTGTACTGCATGTGATACATGTCTTATGTTGTGTACAGGTGTTGCAACTATGCCTATCCAATGTGCAGTACAGGGTTGCCACAACTGTGTGTCATGCTCTGTGTATTGCATGTCATTGAGGGGGCTACTGACATTACTGAGCTGTGCAACGTCTCACAGCAAACATGCACGGCATGCATTATGTGTAGGTGTGTTACGTGTACATGGCCTACACCTCAACTATGACATGCATATTTCATTACCAACATTGCAGGTATAACATACTCACCAGCATGGATCAGCTGCCCTGCCATCACACCAGAGGGACCTACGAGAATATGATAGGGTTCATCAGTGGCCACAACTGTGGCATTGCTACAGTGGGTGTGCTAAACTGCAGTACAACAACAGTCAACAGTCACAGGTGTAGGGATATTATACAAACTATCCGTATTGCACAACAGTAGGCAGCGGAACTGCTAAACTCACAGTACACATGTCATGTACACATAATCTAACAATACAGTTAACTGTAGTCTACAGATAGGGTGTATTACCTGCTTGCTCCAGATGGATGTGCTGGGTGGCTCCGGCCTCCATTACAACACATGTCATAGTTTGTCGTTGCTGTTGTCCAGGAGCCACCATGCTTAGGAGCAGCTCCTCTGCTCTGGTGTGGGGGGATGTATGGCCTCCCCACCACCTGTGGCAAGCTGCTGTCTTTGGATATCAGACTCACGCTGCTGGACTTGTCTAATCAAATCACTGCAGTGATGGCATACCTGCTCATATGTCCGGTTATGCATGCCTATGTTATTCACCCAACTAACAAGCTCCTGCCACAGTGCAGTCCGCTCCTGCTGGTGCTGGCTGGTTCTGGAGAACAGCATGGTGTACTGCTGCAAAAGGCTGTTGACTATCTCCTCTTCTTCTTGTGCAGTGTAAGCCGGATTACGTTGGTGGGCCATCTGGCTGAAAAAGATATGAACAATTTGTGTGAGAGTGTCCTGTGGCACACTTTACACCTTTACCCACAGATATCACTTTACTGACATATATACCATCCTATTGTCTGTCAGTGGTTACACATGTTCACTAACACTTGTTGGTTTTCAGGCCACAACTAACTAACACTGCCTGGCAGACTCTATATATCACACCATTATACAACAGTACCCAAAACACTGTTTGTGACACATTGCACTACCTCAAGACAGGGGTGTATATCACACCAATGTACGAACAGAGATGTCATCCATTGCAATGGATGTAAAGTACAGGTACAGTAGTACCAATCAAACATCCTAGTCATTGATGCCATAACCCTGCCTAACAGATGTGTCCAGTTGTTACTATAGGTGGCATACTGCTGTAACAGTCTATAGATGTTGCTGGATACACACGTCAACCCTGTAACACACATACGTTTGCAGCCATTGTACAGGCATAATTACACACACATCAGGCAAACATACAATGCACCACTGTATGCCAACACAGATGAGCATTACCTGAGTACCGTACGGTGCTGTGTACCACTACTTACACACCCTTATGCCTGCAGTCTGTCCTCTGTGCAGACTACAGGAAACACACATGACAGTGTTTCCAAGCAATGTGAACACACACCATACTGTGCTGTTTAGCCCTATAGCTTCAGGTAGTACTACAGTTCATATTGGTGATGGATTCACCTGCAGTAACACTCACTAAGCATACATGTATTGTTTAGCCTACAATGAGACACCACATTCATCAACAGAGAACTACGTCACCTCATATACCGTACTACTATGTCTGCCTAACAGTACATTATACATCAGTTGCTGTCCTCACAGCTAGGTTAGGCACTACCATGTCAGATACAACATCACACTAAGCTATCACACATTTACACCCCCTGCACACATTCAGTATTACACTCATTCAACCTCACATAGCAGCTATTGCATTAAGTACATGTGTGAGTGCATAGTGTCATAGGTAGGTGATATGCTATTGGCCCTAGGGCGTACAGCAGCCTAGACATATGCTACCCTGGCCTTTGACACACATGTACCTTGATTTCACTTGCCCCTGCCAACCTGAACCACAGAGGTGTTTCCTGGGGTGTATTAACAATCTCCCACACAATCATAAGGGGTATTAATGACAACTGCTAAGGAGGAGCCTTGTTTGCTATTGCTATGTGGTCTATTCCAGTGTGTGGCATATGTCTGAGATGGGAACCTATCCCTCCAGCATGTGCTGTTTAGTGAGCTGACAAGGTTTAGGGCCCTAGAGCGTGTAACCCCGAGGGGTTGTGATATGTTGCCATGGTGGTTGTCACCCAGCTATGGGTGTGACATACCTCTGTATGTCCGGCAGAGGTCACCTCTGTGTGGCCAGTATGCAATGCAGTGTAGTTGTGGTTTTGTGAGTCAGTCTGCATAGGGAATCTGTTTGTGGACAGTATTACCCTTTGGGAGGTCTGTCTGTGGCCTGTTAACCTGGTGTGGTTGTTATGTGAAGTACATACCACACAGGGCATTGTGATGAGTAGAGGGGAACTCTACCCTATACTTCCATAGATGACACACCTGTTGTCATGACACATACCACACAGACAGATTACAGGTGTAGTGTGGCACTGTCTTCATCACAGTGGAGGCTACTGTCCACCTGTGTCCCATGTTCCCTTATCACACCTTCACTGTAACGTAGATCTCTGCCTAAGTGTTAGTTAATGGGTACACTGTTTTGTGAAGGTGGAATGGCACTGCAGTATCAACACTTGTCTACAGTCGATGCCTTGTTCACCACACCCCTGTTGTGGTACATCTGACCCCGTGTCTCTGTGTCTCTCTCTCTCACTCTAAATGTATATATATATATATATATATATATATATATATATATATATATATATATATATTATGTACATGCCTATCTATACACATACATGTACACATCCATTGCTGTAGACATGGATGTACATATAGGCACATGTACAGTCCACCTTTCATGGTGGGGATCTCACTTATACGACAGTTGTGGGATGTACAGTTATGTGAATACATTGCACAGTGGTGTGCAGAATGCATGTGGGTGTCCTCAGCCCTTGTAGCATTAGCAGGCCTCACTGTCTGTAACACATCAGGTCTGACATATCTGTCCCACAGCATTTAACCACAACATGACATATATCAACACTACCATAGCCGGCCTTAGGCATAGGCCTACTGGGCGGCCACCTAGGGTGCCGCTCTAGCAGGGGTGCTTTTCCATTATTTATGTGGACACAAGGATGGGGGCACCAGGAAGTGTGGTGGGGGGTGCCGTGGGGCCCTTTTGCCTAGGCCATTCCACCACACTGCATGCTGTCTTCTAGGCCACACACTACAACCTACATGGATATATGCACATATCAACATTCACTGACAGATAGCTGTCCACCCTTCACTAGCAGTTGCAGTATGTCCCTTGCCCTATGCACATGTGCAGATACAGATAGATACATACTGCTGCCACACATGGATGATTTGCAGTGTGTGGAGTACTCTTCGGGAACATCTACAACATGCCAACACATACATTTGGGTTACATACCTTACCTTTGTATTTACCTGCTCCATGTGATATGGTTTTGTATCTTTTTTTATTGTTTTGGCTGGTTTGATGTGGGTATTTGCCCTCTATTTCACCTTAGTTATTTTATTTTTGGCTGGTTTGCTTTGGGTTTTTGCCCTCTATTTCAGCTTCAGTCTCTGTTTCTGTCTCTCTCTCTCTCTCTCTCTCTCACTCTTTGTCTCACAACACCTGCAATGATATAATTGCATGTGTGGACTGCAGGTGCAGCCTGCTTTTCTAGGTATCTGCACTTGTGCATGTGACAGCCTCTGCACCAATTGCTGCCCACCAATCAGTAATTGCATGCAGCCTGCTGTTTGGTGATTGCATTACTCACTGTGATTGCAGCCCACTGCTATAAAATGCTAGGTTAGGTAGGCGTAGCCCTTTCAAATTTCAAAGGTGTGGCCCATTCTTGTTTGCTCTGGACACCGTTGTGTCAGTCTGAAGGTTGGTATTGGTCTCTTATCTGATGCAAGGGTTGTAGCCAGTTATGTGCATGTTGTACTCATACATGGGAGTATGTACATTTTTCACACTTACACAATTAACTGCCATACAAATGTGGTTATTGCACTGTATTCCTGTGGCCAGTGTTTATCCTGGTCTGATACTGTGTGGTGTTTGTAAGGTGCACTGTAACATTATTCCCTACTAGGTTGGCTGGTTCCCCTTACACAGTGATGTCATGCAATTCCACAACCACTACTGGTAAAGACCCACAGAAAAGGGTTTGTGTTATAACATTTCTAATTTCCATTTACATTCCCTCATTGTAATGCATGATATATTTATTTCAAAACCAAGGTATTTGTATATCTGCTGTGGCTTAGTGGTAAATCATGCAGTCTATTGTGTCAATGGTCTGGGGATCGAGACTGGCAGAGGCATTTTATTTTGCTGCTCAGCAGAACAAGGGCCCTGCCATAGAGTGACTAAGGCACTTGTAAGCAGTAGTAAGCGGGTTTGGGGGGTTTGCGTGACCCTTAGCTACGCTTAGCTAAGCGCACACATGCACACACTCGCTTAATCCTGCTTAATACTGCTTAAAAGTGCTTACTCCCGCTAACACCCGCGCTAATTTCTTTTAAAGAAAAGAAAATGGGGAGATAGGAAAGTGGTGAAAAAGGGAGCACAGAGAGGGAAAGACAGTAGGAAAACAAGCTTGGGATGTGCAAGAAGGGTGTAGGGAAGGCCCATAGCAGCATATTTCTTTAACAGCAACAGCTGTGCATATGTTGAAAATTTGGAGTGAGATTTGAAACTTTCCACCCCTGAGAGAGGGGTGAAGACAACATAGTTTGTTGCACTGCCATTAAAATTATCAGTGTACATGTCCAATGGACATGTGTGCGAAATGGGAAGCTATGTAAGGGGGTAATTTTTTTTCGGGTACAGATTGCCCTTTTTTTTTTTCAGGGGAGAGTGGTAAGTGAGGTAGAGGAAGTAGGTATATGTGGGGATGTAGGTTGGGTAGGTAAACAGATAAGACAAGCAAGATGCATACAGGGACAGAGGTATGACACATGGGGTGGGTAAACACAATTGACGGGGACAGATGTTTGGAAATCGCAAGCCCATGAGCCCACAGATGGTAACAGTGGGACTGATATTCCCACCCATGGGCAGTCACCATTGGACCTTCACAGACACGTGGGTCACTGTGCTGGGGGTTGCATAGGCGGGGCAGGCTCACCCATGAGTCACGCCACTCTCGTCTCGAGCTGCCATAGGGGATCAGCGACTAAACGCTGGATCTCCCTACGCACCACAACCTGGACCCTTCGGAGGGTGACAGGAGGCCCTTCTCTGCCCATGCTTTCAGGGGGGGGTGAGTCCCATCCCATGCAGCGCTTCCACCCGAAGGTGGCACAGGACCTATGGAGGAGGGTGGCCTGGGCTGGGCACCAGACCTGCTGGTGCCAGGTGCAAGTGCCAGCTGAGGTGGGACAGGTGGGTCTGCTGGGACCGGCCTTCCCATACGTTCTGTGATTAGGTGTTTTTAATTACAACATAGACAACAACATTCCAAGTTAGTTGTAACAGCATGCAGTAATATTCCCATTAACCCAACACACCAGGGTTACAACAGTTGAACAGCAAGCATAACACATGCATGTATTGAACGACAGTGGACATTCCAACAGCATGCAGGGATGATTGGTGGCAACAGGCCACCAGGATTGTGGTGTTTTAACAGCGGACATGCATCAAAGTAGGTGCAGATTTAAATAACAATAGGACATATGTCCCAACAAATGTTATGAGATTACACATACCCATTGAGGTGTGGAATTGCATTGTTTATGCACATGGAGTAGGGTGTAAAAAGAAACCTCCATTAACATCTTATTAGTACTTTAACTGTTCACTACATTCCTATTGACTGCAGGTGTATATCCCCTACATGTATTCTTACACTGAGCAACATGCATTTGATTGCGTTATGGGTTTTGCTACTTCATGATATACCTGGCCTATATCTGACATGGTAACTGTCCAGGATGCAGATGTTACTGCTACATACTTGCATTAAATTGACTTGTTTATGTATGTGCACATCTGGATGTGTTCACATGGCTTTTTCACTTGTTTTCTACAGAAACCTACTTTTCAGGTAACACACTTAAGTTTGTGGGGAACATCTTGACAGGCAACTTGTTGGCCAGATTTACCTATGCATGTCAGCCATTTCACAACTGTTTAGGGCTGTTGCATACTTCACAGCTACTGGCGCTTCCTTCATCCACTTTATATGGGACTGCACTACTGCGGGTTGTCAGCACTTACTACAACAGAGTAACAGTTCTTCACTGCAAGGGTTCTACAACATTTCTGAGTGACTGGCACATACACACTGGAATTATTATACCTTTCTTATTTACATTACAACTCTTTTCTACAGGCTCTCTCCTGTATTTTACATTACACTGCATACAGTAGACATATTGAGCAAATGTTATACCTTTATTGATAGGTTACAAGACTGTTTTACAGGCTCACTCATGTTTTATCTATGACAGTGCATGCAGAGATAGTATTCCAGACATGTTTTTGCTTTATTCATGGGTTACTACACTCTATTCCTGCCTTTCTGACTTATGATATGTAACAGTACATGCAGATGATTTATTCAGAGAATGAATGTTTTATACTTCACAGCTACTGCCAATTCCTTCATCCACTTCCTATGGGACTGCACAACTGTGGGTTGACAGCACCTAATACAACAGTACTATTTATTATTGCAAGGGTACGACAACATTTTAAAGTAAGTGACACAGACACACTCCAAATTTTATACCTTTATTAATTACATTGAAAACTCTTTTCTACAGGCTCTCTCCTTTACTTGTTATTACAATGCATACGGGAGACATATTCAGGACATATTATACCTTTCTTGATGGGTTACAACACTCTTTTTCAGGCCTGCTCACTTATATGTTATGTCAATACATGCAGGGATAGTATTCCCAAATTATTTTAGCTTGATTGGTGGGTTAGTACTCTCAATTTCTGGCTCACTGACATTTGTTATATGACAGTACATGCAGAGGATTTAATCAGGACATTTTATTGTTGTATTATTGGGCTTTAACACTTTTCTCATGCTCACTCACATATATCATGTTGAATATTTACTAACCTGCCTGGTGGCGCAGCCTTAGCAGCCTATCTGCATAGGCTTGCTGATTCATTTTATTTATTTATTTTTTTATTTTACATTTGTTGACCGGGCTAGTCCAGCTGGATAATTTCCATTTTCAGTGGAGGCCCGGGGAGAAAAGCTCCACAATTAAAACAAGGTTAAACATTTAAGCAACAATGCATACATTTTAGTGTAGTAGAAAATACAGCGAAAAAAAACAGGTAAACAAATAGCCTAAGCTATATATTCATATTTTTTTTTTAGAACAGTACAGTAATTTAGTCATTTGAAATAGCAGGGAAAGATAGTGATTTTTACGTAGGGAGGTATGGCTGAAGAGCGAAGAAGTCATTTAGTCTGGATTGGTACAGGAGCAGAGCCAGAAGTTGTTAAGATGTAATAGAAGTTGTTTTGAAAAGTTGAAAGGAGTCTAGTGAGGTAATGTGTGGGGAGGTTATTCCATATTTTCCCTATGGAGTTTGAAAATAGACAGTTACCTGCTGAATTTGTAATTCTAGTTGTGGTGACTTGTATCTTTTCGCAGATCGCAACTGTTTCAAGTTTTGTAGGGAGTAAGGAGGTTACTGAGAGCTGGTGTTTTTGTTGGTTGATAAAGAATGTTATGTGTAATTAAGAGTTGTTGATAGATAAGCTTGTTAGGTAGTTCTAACCTTTGTAATTGTTTTAAGTTATTACAGTGGTGAGTTCTGTACTGGGATACTGTGGCAAAACGGGCTATATTATGATAGGATGTAGTTAGTTTTCAGGTTACCTTTAGAGAGATTGGTGTAAATAGAGGAAGCATACAGTAGGGTGGAGATAAGATGTGATTGAGCTAAGGTGGTCCGTGCTTCTGGAGTAAGGAAGGGTTTTATTCTGTACAGTGAACCTATCTTTTTATTTACTGCTTTTATAGTGTTATTGATATGACAATCATAGTTAAGATTATTATCAATAGTAACACCAAGCAGTTTGGTAGTAGAGTCTGGGGAGATAAGAGAATTGTCAGCTGCAGTAATAGTAAAATTTAGTTGAGGAGATTTGTGGGTAGGTGAGAATAGTAATAGTTTTGTTTTCTTGGAGTTGAGAAGGAGACATCTTTTTGAGAACCATTGTTCAACGGTTGAAAAGGTAGATTGTGTGAGTGACTGGAGTTCAGATTGGGTGGGAGCTGTATAGATGATGGTAGAATCATCTGCATATTGTATGCAGGTAGTGTTATGGATAGATGATTGAAGATCATTAATAAAGATAGAGAATAAGAGTGGGCCTAATATTGATCCTTGAGGTACTCCTAAGGAGATAGGTAGTAGAGCAGATAGAGAATTTTTCCAGAGTACTGCTTGTTGTCGGTTTTCAAGGTAGGATGAGAACCACGTTAAGGAGGAAAAATCCAAGGCAAGTGAGTTTAGTATGTGTAGGAGAAGTTTATGGTTGACCATGTCGAAGGCTTTTGACAGGTCTAGGAAAAGAGAAGCAGTTAGTTTGTTATTATTACGGTTACAGTTTATTGTGTTAGTAAAGGAAAGTAGTGCAGTGGTCATACTATGTGAGGGTCTAAATCCATGTTGAGTGTTTGCTAGTAGGTTATTTTGAAGGAGATGGTTAAGTAGTTGTTTGTGTATACATTTTTCCATGATTTTAGTTAGTGGAGATAATAGTGCTATTGGGCGGTAGTTAGAGAGGTCAGTGGATTTGCCTCCTTTATGTAAGGGTATGATGTGTGATATCTTCCAGATTGCTGGAAAATCACTTTCTTTTATGGATCTGTTTATTAGGATCGAAACAGGGTAGGCTATAGCTTTGCTGCTACCTGAAGGAATTCAGCAGGAAGCTTATCTGCTGAGGGGTAGTGGGTTTAAGTTTTTGTAAGAGAGATTGTATGTAGGAGGTGGGTATGGGTTGAAGTTGAAGGAAGGAATGACGTTGTTGGTGTTACTTAAGATCAGTTGGGAAGCATCAGGGATAAATGGCTTGCTAGTGTTTGTATGGGAGTAGTAAAGAAGCTATTGAAGTTATTGGCTATTAAAGAGGGATTATCAGGGTCTAGATTCTGTGGGTTAGGTGTTACTATTTTACCTGGGGTAAGTAGATGATTGATAGTAGACCAGAACCTTTTGGTTCTTTTTGTGGATTGCTGAAGTTCTACATAGTAGTTCTTTTGTCTGAAATAATAGCATTTTGGTTTTGTTTCTCAGCTCTCTAAAGGTTTGATAGTCTGTTGGGTTTCTAGAGGAGCCATTTCTTCCAAGATTTATTTTAAGCCTGATCTTTTGTTTAGTATTAGAGGTAAGCCAGGGTGCTGTTCTGGTCTTTATTCTAATGGTACGACTTGGGGCATGGTGGTTTAGGATTGTAAGGAATGCTGAGTTGAAATATTCTATGGCTTTGTTGAGAGAGAGGTGCTTTAGAGGGGTCCAATTGTATTGTGAGAGTTCTGTTTGAAATCTTTGGGGATTAAATTGTTTCTTTGAATATAGTGTTCTATGTGAGGTAGGTAAGTTTTGATGAGTTTTAGCTCTAATGTCATATGTGAGGGAGTGATCGCTAAGGTCATCAGGAAGTATGCCAGTTTTGTAGCTTTGTGAGGGGGAGTTTGTAAGAACCCAGTCTAAGGTGGTTTTTTTTTGCTTGTTTTATTTATTCTAGTGGCACTATCAATTAGTTGTTTGAAACCAAAAAGGTTTAAATGGGAAGTAGGGTTAGCATTGTTACAAGATTTCCAGTCAATGTTAAAGTCTCCAAGAAGTAGTGTTTCTTGGAGGAGGTAATTTGAGAGTTGTTCAAGAAGTTGTTCTAATGTGGGGATATTATTTCCTGGAGGCAGATAAGCACAAATGATGTTTATTGATTTAGTAGTATTAATTTGAACTCTAGAGCAGATTATTTCGACATTATTGTTTTGGGTAAGAGCAAGGTCAAGAAGAGTAAGCTTCAGGTTAGATTTATATAGGATAGCTACTCTACCTCCTTTCTTGGAGGTGCGATCAAGTCTAACAATGTTATATCCAGGTGGGGTAATTTCAATATCTTTAATAGATGGTGTTAGCCAGGTTTCTGATAAGCATAGAATGTCAAAGTTGTGTACTTCTAGTAGGTGTATTTGACTAACTTTATTACAGATACTGATATTTAGGTGGGCCAAGGATAGTATGTTTGTAGTTATAGTTGATGGAGGAAGGAGAGCTTTTATATGGTGACTGTGTGTTTCAGTAGTTGCAGGTTGAGGGCCTGGATTGGGGTGTATGTCACCGTCCTGAAGTAGATGGAGTAGTAGACCATAGTTTTTGGATATGTGTTTTAGAGATGTGTCAAATACTTTCTTTGATTTAGTTTTTAGTAGTTTACAATGAAATAGTCTATGGTATTTGGGAAGTAGATATATGGTTTGTGATGAGGTAGGTAAATAGGATGAAGGTAGGTATGTTGTAGGTGTACTAGTATGTTTTGAGGGAAGTGAGAGAGAAATAGTTAAGGAGTGTTCATAGGAGGTTAAGAAGCAGGTAGTAATGAGAAGGAATAATAGTAAGAAGGTGATAGGTAGTTTAACTTGTGAGTGGAGGATAGTTGTAGACATGATAAGATAGTTGTATGTGAAGTAGGGTTTCCTGATATGTTGTAGAGGGGTGTGGTGGGAGTAGGGGTAGAGTGGAAGGGGCTGTAATGGTATAGGACTTTAGTGAGATAGTGGTGGGTTGGTTAAAGTGGTATGTAGGTGTGACTAAGTGAAGGAAGTTACACAATCTGTGAGACTGTGAATTGGATAGGATAGCAGTAGTAGGAGGTGTGGCTTGTAGAAATATAAATGTAGGACCCTGGGGTGGGTGGGATATGGGGGTAGGGTGGGAGCGGAGCGGGCACACAAAGTAGACCAGAGGAGAGTGGAAAAGTATCAGGAAGGAAGGGGAATCAGGCAAGAGAAAGTATCCTGGGAGAGGATGAGACAGAGAGGTAAAGGAGGAAATGATTAGTATAAGGAGGGAGAATAAAAGTGTAAGGCAGAAGTCAGTACTAATATCCCAAATAGGGATGAGAAAAGTATAACATCTAGTGGACAAAGTAGTAGTGCAGTAAGCAAACAAGGGAGCTACCAGGCGGAGCTGTACTAGAAGGGAGAGAGGATAGCCTATGTGGCCATCCGAGGAGACTGTGAGGAAATGAAGGAGTAAGGAGGGTAGCTGCTGGCTGCTTAGCTAGTGGCAGTCTGAAAGTTTAGCAGGAACATTTAGTTAAAACGTAATATAGCATGACTAGGTAGACATACTCTCTTTTTTCTGGTGGTAGAGGGTGGTAGAAGAAGACAATGTCCTGACCGAGTCCAAGGGTATTCTGTGGGGAACACCCTAATACTGAAATTAGAGGGATACAACCCAGGCAAAGACACAGGGTCGTGGAGGGGATAGCTGTTAGAGGAGGGAGAGAGGACAAAAATATAATGTTAGAGTACAATATTAACATACAGGGTTACAATTCAGAGTGAAAATGCAATAAAAGACAGGTTATGCAACTGGTAAGCAAAGCAATGTTACACATAGTTGATATAACTCTTTAGGATGTACATATTAATGGTGAAAAGTACATTTCAAATAAATAACTGTATAGCTAATAATATATAGAGCCTAGTGTTACAGCAAATCACCACACACACCAGAGTAATGCAGTGAACGCATTCACGTTAACATAAACAATTCAATTGAAACACTTTCCAGTCTCTTTAGGAGGTGTAGATGGTGTAAATAGCAAGTCATAACACGGAACGCTATTGCGTATACAGAAATATGATATGTGAAAGCAATAGGTGTGAGGACTAGGATAGGAGCAGTCCCAATGTAAGGCAAACCTAATAACTAAACGCATTCACTTCTAAGTTAGCAACAAAGTCAAGAGCAGTCACTTTAAAAGCTAGCCAAACTATCTAAAATTATTCACATTTGCACAGCCCGTAAGTACTCATAGGTTGGAACAGCACAGCATACAAAACCAGCATTTATGAGATGTAAAGGGTTCCTATACCAGCTTAAGCAGTATCGGTATCAGTATCAGAGGGTCCCACTTATGGAGCGCTACCTGATAGCTGAGCAAAGATCCACGTGCTACAGAATCAATGCAGACAGTAGCGGGGTAGCATTACAAGAAAGACTATACTAAACGCATTAGCGTTAATCTGTCCACCAACAATATTATTGCAATCCTACCAATTTAGTGCCACCTTAAGGCTGAAGATTAGTAATAGTAAACACGCTGTTCTATCAGTATCAGAGGTAGATGAGTAGTCAGTGATTCATAGTGCGTGCACCTGCAGCTGTGGAGTAAATAAAGGGATATTGAGATATACTATCCATTATTTAGACTATCTTAGCTTATCTTACATACTGCATTCCATGGCTACCTACTTAGTAGTGGGGCATCCCGCATTTGACGGGCCTCCTGGATCCACTGGTTCAGAAGGTCCTGCTTCTGCCTCTTCAGGTCTGCATGGTGGTGATGGACCTGCTCACCAGTCTGAGGGACATCTGTGGCACTGGTGAGTTCATGAGCCAACCGGTTCCAAGCCTCTGCCTTATACTCTGTTCCTTGGAACTGGCCCTGCAGGAGTCGAGTCACATGCCGATGGACTAGGAGCCAAACCATATATCTTGTCTCCTCGATGCCCCAGCGTTGCGCTCAAAAGCATGTACCCTCTCCAACACCAAACATTCTAACTGCAGATGGGAGCTACAATCAGTTATGGTGAGTATTCCTGCCTATGTGGCTTAAATATGCCGCATTTCCCACACTTTTCTATGATTGGCCATTTTTGAATATTCTCGGCTAACTGCAGACATGCTTAGCAATGGTTAAGCAAACATTTATTACTATATATAAGTTAACAGTGGACTTTTTCCTAAGCTGTCATGGCTTAGTGGGTCAGTACTTTGATTATGGTGCACAGTGTCCTGGGTTCAAACCTTATCATTGTATTTTATTTACTGCTGTCCAGACAAGTTAGGGGGAGTGGCTGTGTGTAAGCAACTTTGCTCTACGTTGCTCCATGTTGCCCGATGGGGCACTAGTTGGCACGGCACGCACCTCCGCCCAAACTGATTGCGCTGAGTAAAGTGCTATTTAGCTTTGGGCAACTATTTTGCACTGGGTAAAGCATGAGTTAGCTAGGGGCAACTACATTGCACTGGGTGAAGCGCAACTTAGTTAGGGGCAACTACATTGCGCTGGGTGAAGCGCTGCTTAACTGCGGGCAATTTTATATTGGGATCCTTTAAAATATTTATTTTGTTCTATGATACATTGGCCACTTCACTGCTTTTTCGTTATGTTTAAACATATATATGTTGAGTATTATTCCATATACTGATTTAAAAAATAAATACGAAAGGGAGTGGTGGACTCAAACCGTGAATGCCTCTTCTTTGTGCGAACGCTCTACCATTATGCTATTGCTGCTTGGTGTGATTTGTATAAATATTCTTTCTTATGTTCTTCCATGAGAGAATTGCTGACTGTAGCTAAGCAATGGGCACAGACGCGCACACACGAGCAAATACGGGCAGCTATTTTGGGTATTTAAAAAAGATTTTATGGTTATGCGTTTTAGATGTGTGGTGGGGGTTTACATTATCAGGCAGTGAGGTGTTGGGTGCAGGGACATTTGAGCGGACTTGCTCTTGTTTATTTACTTTTTTTTTAAACACTTGCAGGGGCGTGGACATTTGGACTTCTCGGCAGTCGGACACGCCCCCTGCTTTCTTACACGGTCCGTGCAGGACTTACGGTTGGGTCAGCATGCCCTCATGCATATTCATGGCACGCTGATGTAATACCATTCAACTGCAGCCTCCGAGTAAGACTTATTAAGTCTTACATAGAGGATTTGTGAATCCGGGAGACAGTTCAATAAAATCATGAAAAAATTGTTTGTACTTGCGCCTGTGTTACTATAGTGCAACAAACTGCACAACTGCAGTCAGATTACATTTCATTTTAACTTCATAGCTCCTGCTGACTAAAATACACAGGAGCTATGCAATTCAGATAACACTTTACAAAACTGCTGCTCATACTTTTTAAATACAGCACTAGAGAATGTGAATTATCTTTTTGCCATGAACACATTTCTGGATACTTATTCTTCCTCTTTTGTGCTAGTTTCATACACTTTGTTTTCTCCAATGAAACATATTGCATTGCAAACATCTTTATTAAAATGTCATGCTCTTAAGTATATGTTTAAGTTAACTAGTAAATAATACTATACAATAATTAATTACTAATAATGCTCACACATTACCTTTGTCCTGCTCTGCTTTTGTCCTTGACCAGTGAAATGTTTGCCAGTACAATTACAGAAGGCAAACTGAGGAAAAAATGTTTACATATTGTTTAATGTACATTTAAAAATATTTAATTTAAAATATAATGAAATACACAAAAATGAATGTACATTTGTGGAAGCAAAAAAAAAAAAACAATAGCTGGTTGCTTTAGCTATCATTTAAAATTGAGTTAATAAATAGGCATTCATTTCAGTCATGGCCTTATCAGAGGTCAAGCATTAATGGCAAAATGCATAAAGAAGTTAGAGTTGCAATTTTAACAGCAGGTCTTTTGAAGGGAGTAGAAATCCAAGTATCCTGCAGAAACCTTCACTGACATGACAACCACATACACAGCCACTGGAGTTTTGAGCCATCAGCATTGACCTCTGCTGTGATATCCTTTAAAAGATGAATGTTGAATATGGATTTAGAAGGTAGGAATAATGGCTTGTTCTGAGCAACAAATGCTAACTATGAGTTTGATAGGTAGTAACATTGGGGAATGGATGGTTAACATGAATTTAGGATGTGGAAGAGGATATCTTTAGGTAAAAGGCATTAAAGTTATATCCACGTCAGCTAGCAATGAATGTGAATTTGTTAAAAGTCCTGGACAACAAGCACTGTACAATAAATGATGGGGTGAGTAGATCTTTAAGAAGAAGCAATGAACTTCAAAATCATAAGGTATGCAGGGGTTTGTATCATGTATTTGAACTTTTACAAGGTCGAACCTCATATGGTTGAGACCATAAGTTCGAATTTGTAAAAGTTTGAGCGTTTCAATGGAAATCTCCATAGGCGGCGGTTTCCATGTTGTTCAATGTGGTGCGATCTCGGAGTTGGTATATTTAAGTAGCAGGGGGTGGGGGGTGCGTGGGGCTTGCCCCCCTGCTTAAAACAGTTTATTTTGTTTTCCCTTTTTTTTTTTTTTAATGCATAGTTGAAGTTTTGTAACTTCGAACATAATGGTTCGAACATTACATGTTCGAAGTTATAAAACCTCGACTATGTGATATAGACCCGGTATGCAGGATAGAACCTAAGTAGCAAGCACTGAATATGAGTTTATGAAATGGTGGTGATAAAGCAAATTAAGTGCAGTATCAGAGTCTTTGGTAATTAGAAATATTTGGGATAAGACTTGTTTTGGTAATCAGAAGATCCAAATGAGTCAGACCTATTTACTATGTGAAGCCCAAAGAGGAAAACTGCAGAAATGTGCCAAAAGATTAATTTATATATAAATAGCACATATGAAAAACAATTCAATGCACATTCAAATGGAATTTGCTCTGCATTGTGTGTGTGCAGATTATTTACCTGTGAGGAACATTAAAATGGGACAAATCTATCCCATACATACATACATACATGTTTTATAATATTTTTAATAGGTAGGTACTAGGCAAGCTGCCCTTGTGGGCCATCTTAAGCATAGCCAGTTTCCCTTTTAAATGTGAGAATCCAACCCTGTATGTTGCGACTGCGAGGTAAACTCCTTAAGCAATGAAGTTTCACAAGGTTATGGCTTATAATTAGAATAGAGATATATAGTAAGTCAAATTGTTATGAACTGGAGATAGACAAAATAAGGACAAAACTATAATTAAGTATTAGAGGGAGAGAGACCTATGAGAAAAGATTATCTCTCACAAAGTGAGAAAAAGTTGTAGATCAAAGTGAGGAGTTATATTAAATAATCAAGAACACAATCATGTGAGGGTCCGGTTTAAACAAGCAAGACCCACAGTGCTGATGCTGTCTGCATTGGAAACTGCTGTGAATCTGAGGAGGAAAAGCAAGGATTCCTATCAACTCATCAATGGCAACAACTACTAATCATGATACAGTAAAACAGCCCCACCAAAAACTACTGCCAGTGAACCAAAAATAAAACATTTTTGTGCACCCACATGACGGATAATTATCCAATGACATATATTCTCTTCTCATGGTTACAAAATAATGGAGTAAAGGCCAACTGATTTTCAGTGCTCTGTTTTACTCAATCAGGAATTAGGATTACTTCAAGGAACCAGTTATCACTTTCTCTACAAGAATATAGAGTAGAGATGTGCTACAGGAAGGACAGGAACTGGAAAGAATAAAAAGGTAGCTAAGGTAAAACTGCCAGTATGTAATAACACTGTACAGTAAATCATTCTGATATTAGGTGAGATTACCACTATTTTATGTAGTTATTAGGAGGGAAAGCACAACAAAGGAAAAGCAAAATTCTATGGCAAATGGCACACAATAATATCTGCATGATTCTACAGTTGCATTACTAGTGCTCCATGAGTCATGCCTCAGAAGACCTGAAAAAAATTGGCATAGTTGTAGGTAGTTGATGCATTGGTACACGAGTGGATTTAGTATGAATATTTTTTTTTTCAATAATAATTCTTTATTTTTCTTTTTATTCTAAATGTTAATACAATACTACAACCTATTTACAATATATACATGAATGCTTCCAACAGTTACATAGAGTCATTATACATAACTATACACTTCTAAATAGATATTACAGAGAGAAAAAAAAAAGAATAAAAATCTAGTATCAGTATAATACTTATCTATAGACAACTTGATAGTTAGTCTGTACTTCCCGGAGAAAAGTGGAATGGAACCTTAAGCTAAGACAATGTTAAAGATTTGCTCCCATATTTTTGTATTATTTACACTTTTCTTATGATCACTAATTAATAATTTATGTGCTAAGATATGTTTTATCGCTACACTCTTGAAATTTTCCCATGAAGTCTGGGATGGGTTCAGCCAATTTGTAGCTATATATAGCTTCATTAACAAAAAGATATTTACGAGTATGATCCTTTGGGATCTATCCAAGTTAGTTGGTGGAATATGCAGAATCATAAACTCCCAAGAAAGTGTAGACTGTTGATATCCCATTTTTTGCAGTTGGAATTTCAAAGAGTTCCAGAGTTTAAAAATACATTTACAACTCCAGAACATGTGTAAAAGGTCAGCCATTTGATCTATACAATATGGGCATTTGGGTGAGATTTTTAGTTAAATTTATGTAAAGTGAGACGCGTATAATATGCATTATTAAATATCATCAACTGAGTAAATAATAACTTTTGAAGGGACACTGATTTTAAGGTTAATTGCTCTCACTATTTTACTATCCTAAATCGTTAACAATTTCTCCTTCCAGTATTTCGATAACACTATTTGGTTATTGTGTTTCACCTCTTTCATCAAACTATATGACGCTGTTATATATTTACATTCCTGTGTTAAGGTTTGCCATAATTTTAGGCAAATGTTTAAATCTTCTTCTTTAATTTAAAAATTCCTATTACTCAAATAGCTTATTGATAAGTCATTTAACTGTCTTATTATAATTAAATATGAGTTAGGAAGATCCATCTCTCTTAGTATGTTATGTATTGAGATTCCTAGAAAGGGATATAAATCAAATATGGTTAAATTACTTATAAGTGGGAATTTCTTAAGGTCTATCAACTGATTACCAATTTTCAAATTCGGATTTTTGTGAAATGGTTGAAAAATCATCATATATTGTAAAAGATTTAGTGAGTTAAACAGACTTTGTATTGATATTATATATATTTTAATATGCTTCATCAATATGTACATTTTAAGGGTATCTTTGTTTAAAAAAGGTAATGCCTTACAATTAATACCCAGACCAGCAACATGTTTATGATTTAAAATCAACCACTTAGGAGCCCATTTCGAATTGATCTTATCAAAGTTAACTACTCTTAAAATTCTGTTAGCGTTTATTATTAAGTAATGTGTTTCAAAATTCAGTAGTTCCAACCCCCCCTATTTTTCGGAGTCATCAGTTTGTCATAAGATATCCTAACTTTTCTAGGTTCCCATACAAATCTAGCTAATTCTGTATGAAGTTGTTTGAAGAATTTCCTGGAAATTTGAACTTGAGTAGCTCTAAATGTATATAGTAATTTTGGGGAGTATGTTCATTTTAATAACTGAGGTCTTTGCCATTATTGGTAGTTTCAGATTATCCATCTTTTTAAATCAGATACTATCTGTTCCCAAATTAACTTAACATTATTTACGTAAAAGTCTCTATTATCTGTAGAAAAAACAACCCCTAAATATTTTATTTTTTCTTCGGATTTTACCTGCCCTACCAATGGTAAAAGCGAGAAGGGTGTAGGTGTCTTTAATGGGAATACCTTGTTTTTTTTTAATTTATTTTGTAATTAGATATTTTTGCAAAGTCTTCCACAGCTTTTAATATTTTCTTAATATCTGAAACAGGTTTTGTGCAATAAATATTCAAATCATCCGCAAAAGCAGCCATGGAAATCTTCGTACCATAAATTATTGGAGCATTGTGATAAATATTTTGTTTGATATGTAGAAATAATGGTTCCAAATATAAATTGAATAATATAGAAGATAACGGACACCCTTGGCGGGTACCATTCTTAATTTGAATTCTTTTTGAGAGATTCCTATTAATAACTAGATTTGTATAAGGATTATTATATAGTTTTTTTAAAGTTAAAATGAATTCTTACGGTATATTAAAACATGCTAAAGTATCAAACAAACATTCTAAGTTCACTCTATCAAAAGCTTTTTGTGCGTCAATTATGAGTGCATATGCATTACAGTTCCTGTGAGTGGCATAAGAAATCAGTGTATGAAGTGATAATGTATTATCTGTAGTTTGTCTGCCATTTATACAACCGGCTTGTTCATCTGATATTATCATGTTAATTACCTTCTTCAATCTATTAGCCAAAATCGATGTCATAATTTTCATATCTATATTCAAAAGTGAAATAGGTCTATAATTATCTGGGTTATGTAAATCAGTATTCTCTTTAGGTATAAGAATAGTTTTCGAAGCATTAAAGTGCAGGTCAGTGATTTTATTGTTAGTTATATAGTTAAATACCTGTGGAAGTATTTTTCCCAATATTCCACTAAAGGTTTTATAGAATTCTGTGGTCAATCCATCTGGTCCCGGAGCTTTATATGGCTTCAACTTTTTAATTGCATCAGTTATCTCCTCTGAAGAAATTGGTTTAATTAAGTTCATATGAAGCTCATCACCAATCTTCGGAAAGATAGTTTTCTGCAGAAAATCATTATTACTCTTATTTATATTTACTTCCTGTTGTTCACCATATACTTGTGAAAATATTAGTTCAAATACCCTCATGATATCTTCAGTATTGGTATATGTTTTATTATTAAAGTGTATTTCAGAGATTTGAGAAGGTATTTTCAATTGATTAATAATACGTGCTAGTGCTTTTGAGGGGGTCTGTATGTGATTGGCATATTTTACCAGCATTTTCTGCTCATAAAATGATAATTTACTGTTTTGTAGTAAAAAAAGGTCCTTCTGACATTTTAATAACTCCATTTCAGTTTGTTTACTATAATTCCCAATTAGATCCTGATCCAGTAATTTAATTTTAGTTTCCAATTCTTGTATGTCTCTCACTTGTAATTTCTTATAATAAGTAGCCTTTTGGAGAAACATTCCTCTAATTTTTGCTTTGGTAGTTGCCCATTCTATGTCAGACGGATGGCAGTGTTCCGGAAGATTAGCTAGTAATTGATTAAAGAACTCCTGAGCTTCTTTTATTACCTCTTCTTTATGCAATAGATATGGATTTAATGTCCAATTATAACCTCTAAAGCGTATCTTGTGACTAGTGTCCTAATTAAAAGTTAATGTGATCCTAGAATGATCCGACAAATGTCAAGCTTGTATGTATATATAAGGATCAAAAAACATTAGTGCATCTGAAATTAGAAAAAAATCAATCCTGGACCACATTTTATGACAGCTTGAATAAAATGTAAAGTTATTAACGTTCATGTGATTCTTATTATATTTAAATGGATCATATAACTTAAAATCTGTTTTCAATTCCTGTAATGCTATCACTGCTTGGTTATTAAAGGACCTATAAGAGCTTGATTTATCTAATTTAGGGTCTTGGTATGTATTCCAGTCACCTCCTATTATTATATAGTAATTATTATATTGATTCAGGATAAAATAAATAAAGTGATGTTATGAAAATTTGTTGATTGGTACATGGGGCATATATGTCAAGAAGTATCACCGGTTTATCGTAAAGTTTGGATACGAGAATCACATAACACCATCTTCCCTCTTTGTCCATTTTAAAATCTAGGATTTCCTCTTGGTACTGACTTTTAATAATAATCGCCACCCCTGCACTATTAGTTGTCCCATCCGAAGCTATCACCTCTCATAATCCATTTCTTATTTTTAAGGGCAGTCCATTGATCATTAGCCAAATGGGTTTCTTGTAACAAAATAAAACATGCTTTTGACTGGAGGAGCAAATGAAAAAATAATTTCCATTTTTTCAAGTTCTGGAAGCTTTTAACATTCCATGAGTCTATTATCCACATATTAAGATTTTTAAAACTTTAAAGTGTATTTTAAAATTGCAAAATGATACTAGATTCAGATGTATTAGCACATTATGTAATATCTGGAAGCAATCTTGACGTCCTATCCCTAACCAGTGCCTATCCACTATTCCCCTGAACCAGGACAAACATAGGTTTTTTACACTGTATAAACTTCTATTGGTACACATCATTACTAAATATCTGTTCTTTATCTTACAAAATAACACACTAAAAACATGCAAAAAACCTATAATAACTACATCTAACTCTACAAAACCTAACCAAAACATTCCCTACTAAACACTGGTATCTATCTACAGCTCTTGATCACATTATTTAGTTAACACAAATGATATTCCTTACATGCAAAATTACTATTCTACCTGTCTAATAGTTCACATATATTATTAGTTCTATAATTTGGTTATATTATCCTAGAATATCTAATTATCTTATTTAAATCTAACCTAAGCAGATATATGACAGTTCTCCTATTAAACAGTAATGTTATTAACTTCAAGATAATACACTATATGTTTAATTTATATTTAAAGCATTAAATTTGACATTGTTTATCTAATCTAATTTATTTAACATTGTGATGACAGCAGCATTGGTGAATACAAATAACATTAACTATTGTTAGCAGATACTATATTTAAATATATACACAATATCTAAATAGCACAGTTCACAAAACATTCAGAACCACATCAGAAAAATCACCTTCCATATCCCTAGGAATACCAGGATATATTATGAGCTTTTAATTTACTTACTATCCCCATATTAAAACCCCTTTGTATCTAAATATTTACAGTATTAAAACACAATGTAAAAGCAGGAGAATAAATATTGCAGTACAGTACAATATTATTGGCATATCCACATTCAGGCAAACTACCTAGGAAAGTAAAATAACTATGATAATTTTATGTTACTTCTACCATGTTAGGTAAATGACACATTTTAACCACTACCTTAATATTCAGTTTAAATCCTACCTGAATGAATTCACATTCCCTTTTACAGAAATAAAAGTTGAAACACACATTAAAAGTCCACGAAGCCTCGTTTTATGTTCCCAGTAGGTTACCCTGCTTCCACAAAGCTCTATCTACTTCCTGGTCATGAATTCCTGTTTTCGAATTCGCGAAGGGGGAACCGTTTCACGGACGGACTTCCGGATGTGCCACGACGAAAATGGACCCTCAGCAGCATCTAAAGGACTTCCTGTTGCCTCACAAGGGATCACAGTTCATAGAAGCTGTACAAGTTCGTGGAATCTTCGTAAACAAGCTGGACCTGCAAAAAAAAAATAGTTAATTATTAACCAAGGGGCCTGGTGAAGAAGAAAGAACAAACAAAGGATTTTGGAGCCTCGAGGTATAGTAGGCATGGAATCCAAGTATCCACATTGCTATAAACAGACTGAATGTTCCAGTTAAGCTTCCGAAGTTGCGAGGGATTTGAAAATCTTCAAAAAGGTAAGTTTTGCTTCTTTTTTTGTAGAAATGGAATATTTGGATCCATCAACTGTAAAAATTAATGTATTAGGGTATTTCATCTGGAATTTAATATTTTTTTCAATAAGGAACTTGCAGTATGGAGCTAATGTTTGTCTGGCTTGTCTTATTTGCAATGGTAAATCCTGACCCATAGAAACTCTATTATTTTGCCACATAACATGACCTCCATTCTTTTTAACAGTTAGAATTATTTTATTTACATCCTGGTAATTGAGAATTTTGACATAAACCGGTCTGGGAATATTTGAGGCTTGTGTTTCTCTGAGAGCTCTATGGGCTCTTTCTATAACTATTTGCTTAGCCATATCAGCGTCCTTGAACAATATTTCCAGTATTTGTATAATGGTAGACATTAGATCATTATATTGAATAGTTTCAGGAATTCCTCTTATAATTATGTTGTTCCTTCTGGATCTTGCCTCCAAGTCCAGAATCTTGTTTTGCATAGATTGAATGTCCAGGTCATGAATATCTGTTTTTTTTGTAAGCAATGTTATTCTGTCCTCATTTTCAGATATCCTAGCTTCTGATTTATCTATCCTTTCAAGAATTTGACTGCATGTGGCACCAAAAGAAAGTACCTGGTTTGAAAGTTCTTTTAAAGCTTCTTGTATGGGCAATAAAGCAGTTTTGATGTCTTCCATGTTAGCCAGTTGATCCGGTTTATTTGTCATTCCAGCTTTCAAAAGTTCCTGTTGTTTTACAGTTTTCTGTCTTTTGATTGTTGAATCTTTTTCCAGTGACTGCAGTGCTGATAATTTGGTTTTAGTTGTTGTTGTTTCCATGCTTTTTTCCTCTTTTGACATCGTGAAACAGAAATCAGACAGATCTTTTGTTTAATACTCTTTTCAGAGTCAGGCAGACAATCAGCTTTAATCCTGTGAATTTAATTAGTTTCCTTCTGTTCTTTTACCTCTCAGGCAATGTTTGATTGTAGTAGAATAGTTATATCCAACGATTAATACAAAAAATCTTGTAGTATTATCTCAGGGTTGATTTTAATTCCGGGTATCTGGAGAGCTGTAGATGTACAGTGTCTACAGAATGGCGGCCATCTTTGTCTCCCCTAGTATGAATATTTTATGTTGAGCTGATTTTCACCACAATGTATTATATTGTGTGTGCCGCTGGAATGCGTTTGGGGGATTTTTCTCATTTTCTCAATTATAGTGTGACTGTGGAGTGAATATATATAATTTAGGGGACTGAGTGGATGCAGGCCATTATATGGAGGGCATGGTGGTGGCTTGCCTGGAGCAAAAATGTTTTTTTGTCTGTATGTTTTTATAGTGTTTTCCACTCACCAGTTTTGTTATGCAATTTCTGGAAACTGGTAGGTTGTGTGAGAATGCTTTGATCACTCATAGGTAAACAGCACAATTATTAGGTTCCTAATGTTTTCATTATCAGCTGGCTACAGTCCTTCTTCTACAAGTCAAATGGAGCACTCTTTTAACCCTTTCTACCTCACTTACAAGGTCTACAATGTTATTTCATAACTCTCTTCACTATTTCTCACTTTGTGTGTTCCTTGCAGTGTCTGTACTGTACAGGACTGGAATCTTTGGAAGACCAGAAGTCTTTATTGTATCTATTAATATTTCCATTGAGATCTCACCCTTACTAACATTTTCATTAATCTCTTAAATCTAATGCACAATTCTTGATTTACTTCTAACATCATCCAACAAGGTGAGGTGCAGTTTTGTTACACAGGGTACAGTACCCATGTATTTAAGCAAAAGGATGTGCTTAATAAAAGATGACAACAAATAATCTCTTCTCTGTTTATTGCTTATCAGTTTTTTTGAAATTAAAGACAAAGCAAGTTTCAAGCTTCTACTTTAATGTGAATTAGAGGTGAGCAATTGTCCTTAGCATGTTTCCCCCTGATGTCTTTGAACCCTAATGTCATTATCATGTTTTTGTCCATATTCTACATGTCTTTTACCTTCCTTGACATTATTTCCATTGTGTTCGCTTGTACCTTTTAGGATATATTAATATCCTCTACAGTAATTGTTATCACATAGCTCTCTGTACTGTTTCATCCCAGAAACAGCTTATCCTTGTATGAGGTTTTCTAGTCTCTGCCCAGGAAAACCAGACTCTGAGGACACAGCATCAGTATTATCTGCACGTCCATCTAACACCCTGTATTTTATTATCCTTCCCAGCCTGACCATAGCTCACTTCTGCCCATCTATAACATATGTAGTTCTAAACAATCTGTGACATCAAAGTGATATTTTACA
This sequence comes from Protopterus annectens, assembly GCF_019279795.1. Taxonomy (NCBI): domain Eukaryota; kingdom Metazoa; phylum Chordata; order Ceratodontiformes; family Protopteridae; genus Protopterus; species Protopterus annectens. Next base: position 563,383,402 of record NC_056744.1, on the reverse strand, counting down.
TTTTTTATACAGGTGGGTCTCATAATGAAAAAATATTCAGCGTTTTTTGAAAATTATTAATTTTACTATTCCAGATCTTGGAAATAAAATGTTTGTATACTGACTTTGAAGGAGAATTATGTCCTAAAGGCATAATTTCTTCATCCTGCCACGTTTAAGTAATGCATGATTTAGATGTTTTTACCCTTCTGTTGCACTCCTGTTTCATTCAGTATGTTCTGTGTATACCATGATAGGTCCATATGAAATCTCATGCTGCTTTTTCTGTCACTGTCTTTCTTACATTATACCGATATCACACTTTAAGATTTCTGGTCCAGCCTCAAGTACAGCTCACACAGCAAAATGTCTGCAGCCATCTCTGCTTTCCAACCCACTGGGCTATCAAGTCTCTGGGATTCACAGGTCTTTTGCTATGTAACATCAGTCACAACTGGGACAGCAAGTGAGACTTGGATTTCAAGAAACTTGAAACAGCTGGCTTTTACAGAGAATGAATATAAAAAGAGTTCATGTGACATTTTCCTGCTCATGAAAAAGTAATGTAAATGGTTCACTGTAGTGTGTATGTAAAATGCAGGCACAGAATGAAGTTTGTGAGAGTCACTTGAAAATAATTACTGACATTTTGACAAGAGAATTTGAAAGTAATCAGAAATCCTGAATACCACCATTATAAGTAAATTGAAAGAAAATCCCAAAGCTGAACGTTGCTCAGTATAATACTGTTTTATCTGGACAAAATAGTCCATTGATGAAACAAGAATGACTACCTCAAAAATAAACTGTATCATTAGTTTCACTCCATCATAGAAAACAGCTTAAAAAGATATCAAAAACTACTTACAGTTGCAGGTCTGAAGTGACATCAGAAGTGAGCACGATAGTTTGTTTGTGCTCCACAAATCACCTCAGAATGAGTTATGCTATGCTTGGTCATACTTTTATATCACGAATCACAAGTTAGAAACCTTGGAAAAAGACAAAAAAAAAATGTTGCTGCGGGGGAGGGGTAAGCTTCACTGTATCTCTCACTTGAGGGACTTGGTCCCTTATACTCTCCTCCTACATATATATACCAATATACTTTTATAACAGTAGAGAAAAGTAAGAAACACCTCGGCAGTGCACTGCCAGCCCTCACAATGTAGTTTCAATGAGTTGTGATTAAGAAAATTTGAAGAAAAGACACTACAAACAAAGTTAAAACTAGATTCTACAGTAGTCTGCAGGCATCTACTTTAGGAAATCCCAAACTCCAAACAATTTTAGGATCACATCGAAAATGTAACCAACCTTAAGCTCTTTGAAACACTAAGAACCAACAGAATCTCAGCTCTAAAACAATGGTTTCAGATGTAATACAAGTAACCCTCCCAAAATGCCTCAAAAACCATTTCCTGACTTATAAATCCCACACTCCATCTCCCCACTCAATGAGTTCCTTGGCTACCATCAATTTCATTTCAAAGCCCTAACTAAAAAATAAGTAAGGAACACTTAAGCAAACTCTGATATTGCTCTAATTCCTCCCTATATACTATTCACCCCTTCCTCTTCAAGTTTGCAATCCACTAGCTTGCAGTTCACCAGACTTTCAGAGACTATCTTTGTCCACCAAAACTATTTGGCCTCTTTAACTGGCTACCATAGTTCCACTTTCCAAAACAGCAATCCCAAAGTACCAGAGAACTACAGACCAGTTGCCAACTTGGACCACTCTGCAAAAATACATTAAAAAGTAATTTATGAACAGATGCTAAACATATCTTGCAGTATGATATACTTAAGCAATAACCCACAGCTGCGTGTGGGTAATGCTGGATTTACCCACGGTTGGTGTGGTTTGGTCATGAAGGTGAAGCCCAAGTGACCAAATAAAGCCAGCCGTGGGTAAATCCAGCATTGCCCACACCCAGCTGTGGGTTATTGCTATTATACAATGACATTATTTAAGAAAAAAATACTTACTTTTCTTAAATAATGTCTTTGTATAATGCGCCTGTGCTGCCCTTCTGCATTTTGAAGGTATCCTGGGTCTTTTTTGATGTACTGCGCATGCATATGGGACTTGTGTTCCCACGCTTACACAGTACATCAGTGCTGTGAAAAGGTCGCAACGGAGAAAGGAAGATCTCCGTTGCTTCTTCTTCTTTTTTTTTTTTTTATTGAATATAAAAAAGAAATCGGGAGACTTTTTACACTGGGGAGAATCGGGACAGACAAAATAAAAGGATAATCAGGCAAGTTTTTTCAACTTTTGTAGAATGTACCTGATTATCCTTTTATGTTTGTCTGCACCATCTCCTTCGTTTGCTTCAAGTCTTCCGGTTTCTTTTTTTATTCAAAAAAAGAAGGAAAAGTAAAAAAAAATTATGAGATATACTAACGGGAAAAAGTCTGGGTGACTTTTTATGTTAGTATACTCTCAGATTTACAATGGGCATCTGGTTGGGCTGACCAATCAGGGTTCTCTTTTTTGAATATTAATGGCCAGTCATTGTATACTTTTAGATTATTATTTATTTTTAATGTGGAAGGATTTGAGGCATTTGTTTACACATTATACTATCTGTTTTTTTTTTTTTAAATCCTTGTATCTAACACAATTATTTACAGGTCACAGAATTCAGTTTAGATTCCGTGTTTTGGATGAGCTGTTTGATTAGGGAAGATCATGTGATCAGTTTTTAAGTAGATGTCTTTGATGTTTTTTATTGTTTTGATGAAGTCCCACAATGTGTTTGGGATGAAAACACTTAATTGGTTTATTAAACCTGTGACTTATTGATTTTCCTAAGGCTGTGGGTCAGACATGTTTGCTTTTATAAGTTTTATCAGGTATCATCTGTTGTTCGAGCTGTTTGCTGACATTTGAGTTTTATTTCTGAGTTTATTATTGCACCAAGTTTGCAGTCATATGCAAACTTGGTCAGCCACTGACCTTTAACATTAGATTTGATCTCAGAGAAGTTAAATGCTCAAAGCTGTAAAACATTTAACACTGCAATAATATTTTTCTCTGACTTTTGCAGTACGTGTGAAAAGGTAAAGCTCCATGAATTACAGAATTATGACTGCATCTCATTAATCATAAACCAGCCTATTATGTGTTCTTAAATATGGATGCCAAGATTCACCTCTTCAGCTTTACTCACAAGGGTAATTTCTTGACATTCATGCCAGTTATGACAGCAGACCTGACCAAAATCTGTTGTGTCTCATACTGTGACCTGTTATATTTGCACAGGAATTTATTCAAGTTGTTTCTAGTCACACAAATGTTAACATGCACAGGTGTAAACATGTGTAGCATTTGTGTTACTCTGACTAGTCAGTTCTTATTACCTGTGAGTGAGCTGCATTGGCAGCTTAACATACAGAGACAGTAATCTGGGCCATTTCATAAAAAGTTACAGTTCTAGTAATTGTAAACAGGTTTGTTTCTCTGTTTGCAAGAACAGGGATATAGCTGGTGTTTTTGGAATTTTAAACAAGCATCCAGAATGTAGCCCAACTTCTCAGGTCTGGAAATCCAACAGACCAAATAATGGTCTTTCTAAGCTACGCATATTAAAAAACACCACCTGATGCTCTAACATATGGGTCCCCTAACTAAATCAGAGACATGATTGATGAGAGAAAGTCGGAGAGAAATAGGTTTGTCTGTACTGCAGAGCTGATTCCACAGGCACTTTTAAATTCATGGTAATGCATTTGTAAGTGCCCGATCAGGCTAGTGACAACTGGCAGCCATTGTGTATTTATACACAAACTACATCAGCCGGTAATCAGAGAAAGGACCTTTCAATACTAAAACCAGTATAAATTCTTTCATCATCACATCATCTAACAACACCTAATAGTTTTCAAAAACAGTAAAACCACAAAGAAGAAATGAAGCTGCTTAGAGAATGAAGGCATGCATATAAATAACACCACTATAGAAAAGTATTTCATTCGTATGATTCTGCTTTCTGCAAACTAAACAACCTGAGTCAGAATGATTACTTTTCACTTTGACTGCAGTCTAGTTAAGTACAAGAGTTCTCTTTGAACTTAATACTATGAAATAGGAACATGAGCTTTGTTTAAATGCAAATGAGAAAAATACAAGAACAGATTTTCTTACCTCAGATCAGGTAGAAATGGTGAGCTGTCATCAGATGTGCCTTAATATAATTACTTCCTTCCTCCTCCCTTATCAGTTTTGTTAACTGTTGTTCTCTGCTGGTGGCCTGTATCATGGTGTCATTTCTAAAACATAATTTTAACAGGCATTGCCTTCAAGTCATTCACGAGGAGCACACAATTTACCTACTTGGGTGTGACTTCCATAAGGGGCATTATGTTACACAGAAAAGTAATATAATGCTTAAGTCTTTACTGCATTCATCTCCTCATGAGATATTAGATATTTCTGTTTTACTGCTGCAGTCTAATATCTATTTTTTTTAATTTATTTTATTTGACATTTGTTAACCAGGTTAGTCCGACTGGATAGAGACCCTTTTTCTGCGGAGACCCGAGGAGAAAAACTCCAACATTAAAAACAATAAAATACATTGCCAATGCCCACAGAAGAAACATTTTTTTTAAAAAGAACTAAAATAAAATGATAAACAGTACAATTTTTAGAAAGAACTAACATAATATGACAAACTGTATGTAACAAGGTCACCATTTTTTTAGGTGAGACAAGAATAATATGAAAAACAAAAAGTGCAAAGTAAAAGTTTGCGGAAAGTAAATGAGGCGGAAAGCTGCATAATGAGGATGTGTATAAATGCAAGAAGAATATTAGTGTGCAGGCAGTATAAACCAAGATAGGAAGATAGCTATAGTGAGAGGCTGAGTGTAGAGTAAAAACAGGAGATAATCCAAGGTAAGAAGAAGGTGAAAAAACAATGTAGGTAGGAAATAAGTGAAAGACTATAGTAATAGAAGCTAAGGAGACAACAGTCTAATTAGCAGAGTTTATTCAATTTATGAAGATTAGAGAGGGGGAGAAGCAGGCAGAAATAACAGAAGACAGGAGGATAAGTTATGTTGGGTATAGGAGCCAGGAAGATAAGTTATGCTGGGTCATTGCAAAGGCATGACCATGACTTTTGGTAGGAATCTTTTGGTGCAGTTTTAAAGGATCTGGAGTTAGTGATAGATCTGACATGTAGTGATAGCTTGTTCCAGGTATTTGCGATGGAGTAGCTGTAGAGTAGTTTGCTAATATTTTTGTTGGGCATATAAACTTGCAGTAGGTTCTGCTGAGAGCTACTGATAGCATGGTTGGGAGTGTATGGCTGGATGAGAGTACAGAGAGAGAGGCAAAATGATGGATCATGTAAGACTGAATGAGCTGTGAGGAGCTGGGTTAATAGAATTAGGTGGTGAAATTCCAGCCACTGCAGGTTTTTTAGGGCTATACAGTGATGAGTGTGATAGGGTAGGTTATATTAAATCTTGCAGTTTTGTTATAGGTAAGTTCTAATTTAGTCAGAAGATTAGATTAGAGGTTTGTGAGTAAAGGGACTGCATAGAGTAGTGTGGGGGTAGGAAGGCTTGAGCAAGGGAGAGTCTGGAGGAGTGAGTGAGGAATATTTTATGTCTGTACAGGAGTCTGAGTTTTTGGTGAGTCTTTTTAATGCATTCTTGAGTGTGGACATCAAACTTTAGGTGGTCATCGATAGTAATTCCAAGGAGATTTGTGTGAGGTTTAGTAGAGATGGGTGTGTTATACAGGGATTAGATAGAAAAGGTAGTTTTATGTTGTTGGAGGGTTGTAGCAAGGACTAAGAGAAGTTTAGATTTCTTAGGGTTCAGTAACAGTTGGTTAGAAGTAAGCCTTCTTTCGACAAAGTGAAGGGAGTCTTGGGTGAGGGTATGAAGGTGAGTAATGTTGTCAGAGGAGGAAATGATTATAGAAGATGTAGAGATGATTGTGAAATTGTCAGTTGAATAAGAGCAAAAAGAGTGAAGGTCATTAATAAAGATATTGAAAAGTAGGGGTCCAAGGATGGACCCTTGGGGGGACCCCAGTTTGAACAGGTAAGAAGGGAGAGAAGCTAGACTACCATTTAACAGCCTGGAATCTGTTTGATGCAAGGATGGACCCTTGGGGACCCCAGTTTGTTGGGTAAGAAGGAGAAGAGAGAGAGCTATTTAACAGCCTGGAATCTGTTTGACAGTGCAATGCAGTTTCTGTATCTTACAGATCACTTTTGACACTCGGGCTATTATTTTTTACTTTATCACTGAAGCTTGATCAAACCTGCCCCATTATCGTATCATAAATGAAATTTGGTCACAAATGGATCTGTCCAAGGGAACTTTGAGGTGAGGGAGTGTTATAAATGGATGGGCAGAGTGGAGTGAACAAGGAGGGGGCTAGGCAGGAATTTTGTGGGAAGAAAGGACTTAATATAAGTTCGGGAAGTAAGGTTTCCATTTTAAGGGCTAGGCTGGGAGGAAGTGAGATCATTAGGGAAAGGGTTGTGTAGGTAAAAGGCTATTGTGTAGGACTAGCTCACTCTTTTGTTGAGGATTTTAGTTATGTAAGTATCCACCCCATGCCCAAGCAAGAAGCAGTTGGTAGGCCTGATTTTAGGTGCTTCAGGAGGGTAAGAGTTGAGAGGGGTTTAGGAGGTAAGAGCCTTTTCATTATTTGTTTATTTATGTTTTTGCAAGGTTATAGCATTGTTTGGGGCTGTGGTTTAATGTTTAGTTCATAGGTAGGTACTAGGCTATTGGTCCAAGGGTCCAAGTAAGCCTAGCCAACAAGGTTCCCTGGCTTACGCCACCCAAGAAAGTTAATTTCCTGTGCCCCTGCTGAGCAGAGCCACAGAAGTGATCCCTGAGTGTATTTCCTATTTCCCATCCACTCATCAAGATTTTTCTTGAAGAGTGCTAATGAGGAACTTTGCTTGAAATAGATGGGTAGCTTGTTCCAGAGTATAGGAAGTATCTGGGACAGAAATCTATCCCTCCAGCATGTCCTGTTTATTGTAGTAACAAGGTTTAGGTCCCTAGAGCATGTAGCTCATAGGGATTGGGATTTCTTTAGATGTAGCATGTCCATCAGGTCTAGGTTTAAGAGATCTCCTCGGAGTAGGAGATATGCTACAGAGTAAAGCTGGAGTTTTTTGAGATGGTCAGTGTAGGGCATCTGTTTGAGGCCAGTAATCCTCTTTGTGAGGTACGTCTGTGGACTTTCCAGCTGCTGCAGATGTCTTGTGAAGTACATTCCAGAAGGGGTGTTGTACTCTATAATGGGTCTAATGAGTGCCAAGTAGAGGGGAACAATGACCTCTTTTTCCCTGGATTAGAACCCTTTTGTGATGAGGTGTGCCACATAGAAGGATTTCCTGATTACTGTGGCGATGTGATTATCAAAGGAGAGACTACTGTCCACCTGGGTCCCAAGGTCTCTTATCACACATTCGACATTAAGTAGACTGCTGTTTATGTGATAGTTCATGAGTACAGAGTTTTTACCAAAGGGGATGACAATGCACTTTTTGGAATTGAGCTTGAGGCCATGCCTTTGACACCAGGCATCTGTCTCAGTGAGGCCCTTCTGTAGGATGTCCACATCATTTGGGGACTCAACTATGGCTCCTAGTTTGCAGTCATCTGTGAACTTCATTAGCCAGAGGCCTTCTGTGTTAGCCTGTACTTTAGAGAAGTAGATACCAAACAGGAGATGTCCCAGGACTGAACCCTGTGGTACTCCGCTCGCCACTGGTTTGAAGTCAGATTTGGAGTCTGCAACTTTTGCAGTGTGGGTTCTGTCAGTGAGCCAGTTGGCAACCCATCTTGTGAAGTAGGGATTTATACGAAGTTTAGTGAGTTTAGCTATAATTCCAGAATGGGGGATGGTGTCGAAAGTCTTGGGGAGGTCAAGATAGGCTGTGTGAACCACTTTAACCTCCTCTACACCTTTGGTGACTGCCTCAAAGAAGTCAATCAGGTTCAGAAGGCATGATCTGCCTTTCACAAACCCAAACTGGGTGGGGTCCAGAGTTTGGAGGTTACCAATGTCTTTGTTTATGAGTTCGATTATGATACCTTTCATGGCCTTGCAGATCAGGCTCATCAGGCTAATAGGGCGATAGTTCCCAGGATTAGTGGTGGCTCCCCCTTTGTGGAGTGGGATAACTGTTGATGTGTTCCATTCAGTGGGCACAAAGCCTGACGTGAGACTATGATTGAACATGGTGCTTAGGTGGGGAGCGAGTTCATTCTGAAGTTCATGTAAAATGCAGCCTGGGATGTTGTCCGGTCCCATGGATGCTGTGTTTTTGGTTTTATAGAGTGCAGCTTTTACCTGCACAGATGTGATTATAGGGACTCTGCATTCTTCCTGTATAGATATGGGCCCTTTAGAGCATGAGTGGGGGGGGGGGTAAAGCTAGCACTGAACCTATCTGTCAAGATGTTGGCAATATCAGTTGGTTCTGTAATTTTCGTGCCGTTGTGCTGTAACTCAGAGCAGATCTAGGTGTTACTATTGAGATTCTTGATATAGCTATAGAATGCTTTGTGGCTGCCCTTAGAATCAGTGGTGATTTTGTTTTCGTAGCTAGCTTTGAAGGATCTTATAAGGGATCTCAGCTTCTTACTAAGGCTGACTAGGGAGCTCCTCCACTCAAGGGATTTTACTCTCTTTTGCAACAGTTTCTTCCTTCTGTTGTAGAGTTTGTTTATGGCAGGGGACCACATGATTGGCTTCCTTTTTTTGGAGGATAGCATCTTGGTTCTGTTTGGGATAGCATGATCCATGCACTCATGTAAGTGCTTATAGAGTGCATTTGTGTAGGATTCAGCAGTCATAACTGTATTGTTCATCTGCATGGGTGTAATGAAGTTCGCCACTTCTGTCTTAAGAAGCATGAAGATGGCTTTGGAGAAATTTTTTACTGTGGTTTCCAACTCATTCCCTCCAGTAGAGCTCTTTTGAGTGTGTACCTTTAACCCCTAATGGGCGTGGCTTCAGCATTTAAAAATTTAAGTTATCACCTTACATTTTTAACAAATACCCATTGACAGAGGTCGTATATCAATACAATTGTGTTTGCTATCATGTATGCTTCAAGATAAAATTTTCCAATACCTTGTATGTAACATGGTTTTGGAATTATTAATGCAAATATGAACAGGCAATATTTGACGCCTAGAGGAGCAGTAAGGTGTAACTGCAGAAACGCCTGGAGACGTCACTCGGCTGTAATGAGTGGGTCGGGGGCAGGATGCGGCTATCTAGGTTGATTAGCTTATGGTCGGATCTGACCAATGAGGAATTGACTTCAGGTGTGGAACACCGGTCAGTCATGTTGGTAATGACTAGGTCTAGGATATTGTTGCCCCTGGTGGGGGTGTGGATAAGTTGATCCAGGGCATTGGAATTTATGAATTCCAGAAAGCGTTGAGAGAAGGAGTTGGTACATGAGTAGTTTTCCCAGTTAATGGTGAGGTAGTTGAAATCGCCCATTATTAGAGTGTTTGGTTGAACCCTAATATTTTCCAGTATATCAAGAAAAGAGGAGTGGGAATCCTGGGGCATGGTGGGGGATCTGTAGCAAGCTACAATTCGGATTGCAGTTTTGCCCAGAGTTAGTTGCACTTGGATAAATTCGGATGCATTATGCTGCACAACTAGCCTGGAGGTGTGGATATCCTTAATGAATATGGACAGACCCCGCCTTTGGTGTTTTGATCCAGGTTAGATGGCCAAAAAGTGTGGTATAAGTCTTAGCCTGGTAATGCAGGGGTGCTGTCTAGAGCCTTGAACCAGGTCTCAGTCACTGCACAGATATCGATCTTCTCCATTTTAAGGAGTGCCTCGAGTGACTGCATTTTGAGATTTAGACTTCTATCATTGAGTAGCATTATCCTCAGTTTATGCTTGCCTGTTCCTGTTACGGTGGTGAATTTGTCATTTGAACCTTGCCTAAAAAAGTCACTATAGGGGCAGCAAGACCCTTAGCCAATACCCAGAATCCCAGGAGTGACAGGTGCAGGCAATCTCTGGCAAAGCATCGTAGACTGTTGACCATGTCGTCCCAGGTAGACAGACACTGGATCCCCTTAGAATGACACCAGAAGCTTAGCCAATTGTTGAAGTCAGTCATTTTGTCCTTGTACTGTGGTAACATTCTGGGTGATGGCAGGATGCTACTCAGGGCTAGGATCATACCTGCCTGGGCTACATCAGAAAACTCTTCCATGTCTCTTTTCATGTAGTCCAGGGAGGTATGTCTCAGGTCATTCACAACAACATGGACAATGTTTAGAGTCATATTTGTACTTGCTGTGGAGTGACCTGAGTGTGTGGGTTATGTGGCGGATCCTGGCACCTTACAGGCAGGTGACAGTAACCTTCTCCTTGCTTAGCCTGGTGAGTGGGACATCAGTGTGCCTGACTATAGAGTCACCTATCACTAGAGTGTTGGGTATGTTGTTTTGGAATATGGGCTGTGGTTTATTGGCACACTGAGCCTGTGGGCTATGTGTCATTTGGGTTGTTTTGGGGGGTGGAGGTTGCTTGCGTTTCTGCTTTGGAGGTCTCTGTTGGTTGAGCAGATTATTACTGAGAGTCTCTGCAAATGTTTTTGTGATTCTATGTGTGGATTTTGGTGGTGTAGGTTTAGTGGGACAATGTTATGAGTGTGGTGTGATGCAAGTGTTGACCTTCTCCTCTTGACTGTCAAGTTCAGTCTTGATTGGAGAGAGCGTTACCTCCAGTTTGGCTAGATAAGTGCATCTCTCACAGGTTGCGATGTTGGGTGGTAGGAGGAGAGGGTTGTCTGTGTACATGAGGCAATTGCTACATTGCGCCAAGATGCCCAGATTCATCAGATAGAGAGGAGGGAACACTGGGAGCTGACCCTTGGACATGCCTGAATAAAGAACTACTTTCATCTAGACAAGTGAGGAAAGTGAGTATAAGAGCTTTTTTTCTGAAAGCAAGTGAGGAAAGTAAATACAAAAACTGTTTTCCTCTAGGTAAAGTGGAAGGTTGAGTGCTGTAGTAATTTGTAGCTTATTTAGTGCTAACAACAAGTTCTGAACAAGTGCTGAGCGCGAATAAGGAAATTCAAGTGCTAAAACTAAGAATTTGTACCTGGATCTCATCATAGATAGGCTACCTAGTGCTTACCACTCCCACTGATAAGCTAGAGAAGGCTTCCCTCCAACACAGAAAGGCTTGGGGGGCTCAGAAGCTTACAAACAGTCCTGGATACAGCAAATCTGTATCTGGACTAGACTAGTTTCAGGAAAGGTGGGGAACAAGCGCATTAGCCCATGCATGTGTCCATAGTATTTTAGGTCTGGTGCATGTTGTAGCATATAGCAGGTGGGGATGTTCCAGTGCTGGAGATGAGTTGGTTCAAATGTTTTATTTATTTGTTTTAGTTTGGAAGTTTAAATAATGTAAGAATGTTGAAGCCTAAATATTTTTCAAGGGCTAATTAAGGTGTGCTTTTCTTCTACTAATTTGTATTTTTCATATGATGTTTGATTTATTTATTCGCCAAGTGTACTTTTATTCTGTAACTCAAATAAATTATAAGTGTAGAAGTGTGGAACAGCTCACTGCAGTGGTGGGTACCCCATGGTGAGATTTCTGAAGATAAGGTAAGATTTTTACCTCATAGGCACTAGTTTAGTACTTACATATGTACAAACAATAATCTGTACCCTGCTTATCCAGAATCAGCCTACCTGGCTTCAATCTTTCACTTGCCATGCTAGGAGTTCTGCACATACATGGTGGTCTGCATGTGAAATATAATGAAATAAAAAAAGTAATGGGTAATGTGTCCAGTCATTGAAGGGAGTTCAGATTTCACTGCACCCTTTGGGCCATTCCTCATATGCTGTGGTACTTGGTGAGTCATGGCATGGTAGTAGTAGGATGGTGCAGGCTAGCATAGGTCTTGTGATGAAAACAGTCAAAAAAAAGAAATAAAAATATTGACCCTGTTTGGCCCATTGTCCCTTCAGGTTTTGGGTTTTTGCTGGATTTCCTGCTCTAGATGTTATGAGGTATGGAAGCTGGGTCATGAGCTCAGTAGGGTAGTCCAGAGTCTCAGGAGTTTCATTTGTGCTCAGGCAGTGGTCACAGAGGGAAAGCTACATGTAGTAATTTCTGTGGAGTTTTGGTGGCAGCTGCGGTGTTTAATGTTAAGGGACACTGCAGGTGTAACATGCTGAGCTGGGGTTCAACTCTGCCTTTTGGACTGTTAATGGGAGGGGGCAGGATGGGACCTGGAGTGGTGGTAGTGAGGGCGAGGTTAAATAAAAAAAAAAAAAGAGGGACAGATTTGAGGTCATCATTATCATCATCAAACCACTTCTTCCAATTTTCTACATGGTGTATTGTGTTAATTGTCAGTATCTCTTAACAATTTAATGCCACACTCCTGCCTTCTTTGTCACTCATGCCTGACTGTCACAGATATTCTCTCACACAATCCATCCACCTCTTTGCTGGATGCCCTCATTTCCTTCTGCCTTCTTCCTGTCTGTCCCAAATCTTCATCACCAGATTTTCTTCTGCTTTTCTGCACATGTGCATGAACCACTGTAATTTGTTCTTTGAGCTACTTTGGCTTCTGCTCTTATGTCCTCATCCCACAGTGCGCATCATACCACCCTTCTCAGCCATTTCATTTCCATCACCTCTACCTTTCTCATTTGTTCTACCTTTACTGCCCAGGTTTCTGTGCCAGACAGTAGTACTGGTTGCACCACTGTTCTGTACACCTTACGTTTCAGCTTCTTTGGCATTCTCCTGTCATACACTACACCTGAGACTCTGTGCCACTTGGCTGCAGCCCCTCTTATTCTAGCTTTGGGTTCTTCATTCAGACTTCCCTTCTCAACCATCTCTTCCAGATACATGAAGCTGTTAATCTGCTCCACTGTCTTCCCTTTTGTCTCAGTTCTCAACTTCTTTTGAATTTCTCAATTTGCTGCCATTACCACTGTTTTATCTGTACTCAGTTTCATCCCCTGTGGCTTCAGTTTTGCATTCCATTCTCCTATCCTTTGCTGAAGTTCTTGCTAGAGTCTACCTGTAATGCCACTTTGTCTGCATACAGCAACTTTGTTAATCTTGTCCCCTACAACCTGTTTGCTAATGTAGTCCATCACCAGTATGAACAACTGTGGGCTCAGAGCTGAACCCTGGTGCACACCCACTCCCACTGTAAACCCTTCTGTGAGACTGAACAGTGTTTGTACTTGAGTCATTGGGTCCTTGTACATAGCTTGCACTAATTCTACCAATGTTTCTGGGACTTTGAACCACTGCACCCAAATCAGCCTTTTTGGGATCTTGTCATATGCTTTCTTCAAGTCTAAGAATGCCTATTTAGACTTTTCCCTCATCTCTAGCTTCTTCTCAGCTATCTGTCTCACTGCAAACATTAGGTCAGTTGTGCTGCATTTTGATCTGAATCTGAACTGCTCATCTCGCATCTTACTTTCTACTCTTCTACCTCTCCATTTATCAATCACCGTCTCCAGAACTTTCATGCAGTGTGACAGGAGTTTGATACCTCTGACTGCCCACAGTTGTGGATGTTCCCTTTGTTCTTGCAGATTGCAAACTGGCCATAAGTATGCTTGTTCTCTCATTATCTGAGATATGCCTTTCTCTGCACACTGCTATGAGTACCTCAGGAGTTATATCTCTCTTATCTCACCCAGCATCTTTATTATATCTGCTGTGACCTCATCTGAGCCTGTTGGTTTCCCTGACTTTATTTTCTTTAGTGCTGTTCTTACTTTTTCCTATGGTGGGCTCCTTTTTTTTCTCTCATTGTAGGCTGTGTCTGGGGCAGTACAGCTTCTGTGGATTTTCTTCATTCAGAAGCTGATAGAAGTACTCCTTCCATCTGCCTTTGATGTCCTGTGGACTGGTGAGCAGGTTGTTTCTGGCATACATTAAAGAAGGGTGTCTGACTATCTTGTTTATCTTTCTCTCTTTGTCTTGCAACTTGATATAGTTTATTTGTGCCACTTACTGAGTCACTCAACCTTTCCAAAAAGCCGGTAGAATGCCTCCGATGCCCTGTTCTTTGCTACTGCAGCTCCTTTGTTAGCCAAACAGTATTCCTTCCAAGCCGGGTCCTATCTCCCACTTTTTCCTGCACTACTTTCTTTTGATGGCTTCTTGGACTTCTGCATTCCACCACTAACTTTCCTTCTGCACCTTATTTCCATACCTGGCTAGGCACACATCTGTTATGTAGTTCTCGCATACTGTTTTGAGGTGCTGCCATTCTTCTTCAACTACACATATTTCCTCATCGAAGGCTGATCAGTGGAGTGAGGTAGGCCAGTGGTGCTGCTTGAGGAGGGGAAAACGTTATTGTGTCCAGTAGGTTGGATAAAACATTTAAAGAGAATTTTTGGGTAACAGGATGAGGTCTCAGTTTTTCGTACTGTACAGGGTGGAGTGATGTCAGCATCGTAATTCATAATAAACAGTGCAATTCTGAAATCGCAAGAAGTGTTTTCTGATCATATCAGTTGGAAGTGTATAAAATAACAAGCAGCATCTGCATTAAAGGTACTACACTACCTGTTTTGCAATGCTTATTTGTTTTCTTGTATTTGCACAAGAAATGTGAAAGCCATACTGCTTTGCACAATACATATTAATAGTTACTGGAGATTTCAAACATTTTGGCATTTGAGCTGTGACACTTAGCTTTGTAGTTTATGATTACAGGGAATACTTGTATCATTTTTAAATAGTTCTGTATAGCAGCATTCAGCACAGCAATGCTGAAAAAAAAAGTTTGCACTGACATCCTAGTGCGAAAGAAAATAATAGTTACTTTGGCTTTGGGTTCAAGTTGTAAGATGCACCTAGATGTAAATGTGTCAATTGTTTCTATATACTGTGCCTTGCATAATTACTTATAAAACATCTAAAAAAAAACTGTTCGCTGCATTTTCAAAAAAAAAAAAAAAAAAAAAAAAAAACATCTTATACCCCATTGCTAGTTCTTTTGCTTTTGAATATTAAAGTCATGGGCAACACATATTCGCTCTTTCAATGTTTAATTGTATTGTAGCTCATGAAGTGTGATAACTAAGATCAGATATCTTGCAAAAGCCAAATCAGTTAAGCACTGCTATAGTCCAAGACCCAAGCTTAACAAATTCTAAGCACACCCTGCTTAAATTGTTAAGGTTGTGTCTCACTCTAGGAAGTCAAATCTGCCAGTACTGACCAGCAAAGAACAGCAACAATTTCTTTCTTCCTGCTGTCTGTGCGAATAACAGATCCCTTACTTCCTCTTATACACTTAAATGTTGCTAGAATAACAGGGTTTGTGTTTGCCTACTTTTTCTGAAGGATCCAAAGACTTCTTCTGAAGGATGCAAAGTCTAAAACTCAAATTTATGTCATTATTTATAGAATTCAGTTCTCATTGATTTGTCAGCAAACCACAGATTTTATGAGGAACAGACCAAATATATGAGGCATACATCTGGACATTTTGTAAAAAATATGGACAGTTGAGAGGCATGGAAGGTAAGTGCAAACATAAGCGACTGAGTTACACTGTCCCTTTGACAGGTCTTGCTTAGAGCTATATGGCTTTGAAAGCCAGAAAAATACTTGCATCATTTTTTTCATTAACTGGTAGTATATTGAGCAGGTAAAAGTCCATGCACTACAGAGAATTATGACCTGGGTCTCTGATCATAAACCTTTATTATGTATTCTCGACATGAATGCCAATATTCACCTCTTATGTTTTGCTCTGGAGGTGAATTTCTTGGCATTCATGTCTCAAACACATAACAAGCAGGTTATGATCAGCGACCCATTTATAATCTTCGGAATTCAGTATAATATGAGCTTAATGCTCTACTTACAATCATGATGACTTATTCTTGTTCAACGATAATCATTAATCATTGACTGTTCATATACACTAATTTATGATTGATTAATAATATGATGGGTGTGTAAAAAGAAACATAACCACTGACAAGTACTGAATTTTTTTTTAAGTTATGCTAACTTTTCAATGGGGCAGTTTTAGTAAAATTATACTAGTAAAAATATTACAGCAGAATGATTCTGTTTTGTAAATAGTTCTACTGTTTTTATGCTTTTACTAGTCTGGCTCATACCTCTCAACTGTTCATATTTTTACAGAATGTCCAGATTTTTGCCTCATATTTTTAGTCTGTTCTCTATAAAATTTTGGTTTTCTGGAAAATCACTGCGTACTGAGGTCACTAAATAATGATGATCAATTGACTTTATATCCTTCAGAAAATGCATGCTAAAACAAAACCTGTTATTCTAGCAACATTCTAAGTTTATAACAGCAATATGTAAAATCTGTCACTAGTTTTGAGTGTTTGTCTTCTCGTTGTTTTTGGGTTTGCCCAGATTGCTTGCACCTAGAATTTGAGAGGTATGGTCTGGTTGTATGTCTTATTGTTAGCCTGAAAGTAATTGGCTTTTAATATTTTATATGGCCAATTGCTAAATAAATTATTTTCTTATTCATCTCTGTGGAGCTTCTCTAATATGCACATCTGTTATGAAATTATTTTTGGTGCTAATATGTATATAGGTTCATAGGTTATAGGTTCATAGGTAGGTACTAGGCTATCTGCCCATGGGCATTTATAAGCCTAGCCAGAGTGTGTCGGCTTTCGCCACCTCATTGATTAATCAACTGATCCTCTGTCAAGCAGAGCCAATGAAGTGATCCCAGGGGTGTATTTTCTGTTACCCATCCACTCGTCAAGGTTTCTCTTGAAGAGTGTTAGTGAGGGGCTCTGCCTGATGTAATCTGGAATTTTGTTCCAAAGCATGGGGAGTCTCTGTGACAGGAATCTAACCCTCCAGCATGTTCTATTTATTGTTGTGGCGAGGTTAAGTCACTAGGGTGCGTGGCTTGCAGTGACTTGGATTTTTTTAGGTGAAGCATGTGCATCAATTCTGAGCTGGACATGGCTTTGTAAGTCAGGCAGAGATCACCTCTGAGTAAGCAATATGCCACTGAGTACAGCCGGAGATTTTTCAGTCGGGCTGCATAGGACATATGTTTGAGGCCAGTAATCCTCTTGGTGAGGTACTTTTGTGGTCTTTCCAGCTGTTGGAAGTGTCTTGTGAGGTACATCCCAAATGGGGCATTGTACTCTATGATGGGTCTAATGAGTGATGAGTAGAGGGCACTATAACCTCTTTATTTCTAGATGTGAACCCTTTAGTAATTAGATGGGCCACATAGAAGGATTTCCTAACTACTTTGGCAATATGATTGTCAAAGGAGAGATTACTATCTACCTGGGTCCCCAGATCTCTTATTACCTCTTCTGTATTAAGGGGGCTGCCACCTATGTGGTAATTTGTGGGTGTTTTGTTTTTACCAAATGGGATGACTATGAATCTTTTGGCATTTAGCTTGAGGCCATGACTTTGACACCAGGTGTCTATCTCAGTAAGGCCCTTTTGGAGGGTCTCCGTGTCAGCTGGAGAGTCAGTTATGACTCCCAGTTTGCAGTCGTCGGTGAACTTGGTTAGCCATAGTCCTCCTGTGTTTGCCTGTACTTCTGAGAAGTATATGCCGAACAGTAGGGGTCCCAGGACCGAGCCTTGCAGGACACCAATTGTGACAAGTTTAGAGTCGAACCTGGAGCCCGCTATTCTTACCATGTGAGTTCTGTTTGTAATCCAGTTGACAACCCATCTCGTGATGTAGGGGTTTATGTTCAAGCTGGTGAGTTTTTCTGTAATACCCGAGTGGGGAATGGTGTTGATAGCCTTGGCGAGGTCAAGGTAGGCTGTGTGAACCACCTTTGCCTCATCTATGGCCTTGGTGACTGTCTCGAAGAAGTCAACCAGGTTTAGTAGGCATGATCTGCCCTTAACAAAGCCGAATTTGGTCGTGTCAAGTGTTTGGAGGTTCCCAATGTCTTTGTTAATGAATTCCATGATGATGCACTCCATAGCCTTGCAGACCAGGCTAGTCAGGCTTATAGGGCGATAGTTACCAGGGTCAGTTGTGGCCCCTCCTTTGTGGAGAGGAATAACCATTGCTGTGCAACATTCTATGGGCATGTAGCCTGTGAAGAGGCTGAGGCTGAACAGTGTGTTTAGGTGGGGGGGTTAGTTTGTTCTGTAGTTCATGCTAGACGCAGCCTGGGACACCATCTGGTCCCATTGACGTTGTGTTTTTGACTTTTGAAAGGGCTGTTTTCACCTGTGCATCTGTGATTTTTGGGACACTACACTTTTCCGGTATTGTTGTGGGCCCTTTTGGAGGTGAGAGGGGAGTGAAGTTTACACTGAATCTATCTGCCAGGTTATTGGCAATATCAGTAGGTTCAGTATATTTTGTGCTATTTTGCACTAGTTCAGTGCATATCTGTGAGTTGCAACTTAGATTCTTAATATAGCTAAAGAAGGCTTTGTGGTTATCTTTTGAATCCTTGGCTATTTTTCTTTCAAAGTTAGCCTTGGATGATTTCATGAGGGACCTTAGTTTCTTACTGATACTGATCAGGGATGTCTTTCCATCTTGGGATTTGCTTTTTTTTCTGAACTAGTTTCCTCCTTCTATTGTATAGCCTGTTTATTGCAGGGGTCCACCAAACTGGTTTCCTTCTCTTAGAGGAGTGAGTCTTGGTTTTGCTAGGGATGGCACAATCCATGCATCCTTGTAGGTGCTTATAGAGTGCATTTGTAAAGGTTTCTGCATCTTGGGCAGCATTATCCTTTAGCGTGGGGGCTGTGAAACTTACCACCTCTGTCTTAAGTAAGGTGAAGTTTGCTTTAGAAAAGTTTTTTACTGTAGTTTCCTTAGTTGGGGGTGGTGGTGGGGTGTGGACATCCAGAGTGATTAGTTTATGGTCTGATCTAATCAGTGACAGGTTGACCTCCGGTGTGGAACACCTGTCGCCTATGTTGGTGATGACCAGGTCCAGTATGTTTTCATCTCTGGTAGGGGGAGTTTACCAGCTGATTCAGGGCGTTTAAGTTGATGAATTCCAGGAAGTGCTGGGCCTGGGAATTTGTACTCAAGTAGTTTTCCCAGTGAATGGTAGGGTAATTGAAATTGCCCAATATCAGGGTGTTCAGTAGGACCTTCATGTTTTCCAGTGTCTCCAGAAAGGTGGAGTGGTGGTCCTGGGTCATGGAGGGTGATCTGTACCAGGCTACAATTTGCATTGCAGATTTGTCCGATGTTAGTTGCATATGGATGATCTCAGAGGTATCATGCTGCACCACTAACCTGGAGGTGTAGGTATCCTTGATGAGTATGGATACACCCCCTCCTTTTGTGTTTCAGTCTGTGCTCTGTGGCTGAAACGTGTGGTATGAGTTGTAGCCCGGTAGTGCTGGGGTGCTCTCTGGAGCCTTGAACCAGGTTTCAGTTACTGCACAGATATTGACGTTCTCCATACTGAGGAGTGCTTCGAGCACATGCATTTTGAGATTTAAACTCCTGGCATTGAGTAGCATAACCCTCAGTTTTTTGTTAATTGTGCTGTTTACAGATGTGAGTTTGACTTTTGAGCCTTGCCTATAAAAAGCACTATGGGGGCAGCAAGAGCCTTGGCCAGTATTCAAAAGCCTAGGGGTGACAGGTGCAAGCCATCTCTTGAGAAACAACATGGCTTGTCGAGCATGTTGTCCCAGGCTGACAGACACTGGATCCCCTTTGAATGACACCAGAAGCTTAGCCAATTGTTGAAATTGATCTTTTTTTCTTTATACTGAGGTATCATTCTTGGTGAGGGCAGGATGCTACTCAGGGTCAGGGTCATACCAGCCTGGGCTGCATGATCAGAGAGCTCTTCCATGTCTCTTTTCATGTAGTCCAGGGAGGTACGTCTCAGGTCATTCACACCAACATGAACAATGACAGAGTCATATCTGTACTTGTTCTGCAGTGACCTGAGTGTTTGTGTTATGTGGCGGATTCTGGCTCCTGACATGCAGCTAACAGTATCCTTCTGTTTGTCCAGCCTAGTGAGTGGGACGTCAGTGTGCCTGACTATACAGTCACCTATTACTAGTGTGTTAGGTATGTTATTTCGCCTTAAGGGCTGTGATTGTGCGGCACACTGATTTTGTGTTTTATGTGTTGTCTGGTTTGCGATGGGAAGTGTAGGTTGTTTGGGTGTCTGCTTTGGAGCTCTCTGATGCTTTTGAAGGTTTTTATTTAAAGCCTCTGAGTATGATTTTATGTATTTATGTGTATTTTTTGCCAGTACTTTTTTAGTAGGTCTGTGTGCGGCTGGAGGTGTGCTGCAAGTGTTAACCTTCCCATCTTGACTGTCTGTTCCAGTCTTGGGTGGAGATAGCTTATGTTTCCTGTGGCAAGATTCTGATAGGCTGCAAGGCCTTTTTATCCTAGAAGTGATCACTGGAAGTGAACCACATATGCCATGAATAAAAGTTGGATGAACTACGTGGTTTAATGGAAACATCAGTAAAAAATGTGGAATTTTGTACAATTGCAGCCAATTAAATATTCCATTTCCAAGTTTGCGAACTAGAATTTGGCTTTTCTCTGTCTTGGTAAATCAGCGTGACCCTGTTCATCTGATTAGCTACCACATTTACCATAATGATAATAACAACAGAGAACACATAAATATAACTGCAGGAAAAAGTCAAGAGACAGTTTTTAAATACTTCCCTAATCTAAATAAGTTACTTACAGACTTTCATATGTAAACTTCTGTGGATGTATGAGAAAAGATATTGAAAGACCACTGAAAGCCAAGGAACGACCCTTTCCTAATACTAGACTGTAACAACACTTATTATATTAATTATCTTTTTTTTCAATATTGGAACAAACCAATGCACTCTGTGAGCTACATAGCTATTACATCACAAAGGAGTCAAATCTGGTAAACCTTTAATACAGTATAAAGCACTACAAAGTCAAAATGTGAACTACACATTTTACTATTAACATTTTAATTTAACAGCAGCAAAAAAGGAGTGATATGACATGTTGGAGGTTCGCAACAGGAGATGTTTTGACAAAGAAAAGAAAAGAAACCAGAAAAATTAGTGGGAGAAATGCTGACTTTGCAGCCAAAAGTATTACAGACTGTTACTAAATTAGTAAGATAAACCATCGAAAGCCAGTCAAAACTTTTATTAAAAAGCCAATCTCTAGCACCTTGGCTTATGTCAAGCCTTCGATGAGTCTCCCTGAAGGCTTGACATAAGCCGAGGTGCTAGAGATTGGCTTTTTAATAAAGGATTTAGCTGGCTTTTGGTGGTTTATCTTTCTACAGTTCGTTCTACAGTTCTACAGTTCATGTGGGTTTGTGGTTCTGCTTCTGTTACTAAATTAGTCTTTGTCTACACATAACTGAGAACATGGCCCTAGAGACACTACTGCTTACTACAAACACACACACATGCACGCACTCACACACACATGATCACAGACACACACACACACACACACACACACACACACACACACACACACACACACACACACACACACACACACACACACACACACACACACACACACACACACACACACACACACACACACACACACACACACACACACACACACACACACACACACGTAGCCATCCTAAGGAAATCTCCAGCACTTATAGCATGGCTATTATCTCTGACATCATTTTAAGGGTAGCTGATTTATGTTTCACAAATTATATTTTGAAAAACATATCGCTTTGGGCAGATTTATTGACAGCCATCTCTACATGAAAATTTTAACATATAGCCACCTTCCCTGCTGCATAAACATTTTGTTTGCAAATGAAATAAATCTACATTTGAGGAGAGAATAAAGAACAGACTTCAGATTAGAAAACAACTCTGCAAAGAACAGCAACAAAAAATCCGCAACCAACCACGCTGAAGATGAAAAAATCCAATTTAATAAAACAGCACCTTGAACACTCTAGTGCCTTGACTCACAGCCTTCTAGGAGTAAACAGACTTCAGACTAGCTGACAGATTACTGTCCAAACTGTATTTAAGGCTGGATAAGACTAAATCATGAACTTTTATAATACCAAGGCCCAACTCGTTCACACCTCCTGCATTGCACCAGGGAATATCTTGGCTAAGCAGTTGGGTGTGAAGAAAGTTCTATATAAACAATTACAAGCAAACAATACGAACGAGCTGGAGGGTGTAACTCTACCCATGACAGCAGATTTATTTACCATTGCAGGGCACTTGAGCAATTCCTGAGGTAATGCGTCTCATTGTCTTTGATGAGAAAAGTACATACCACCTCGTAGAAATGCAATGAACATGGGTACATATCTAGTCTTCATTATTATGCTTTTTAGTAGTTTCACAATATAGTGCAAGAGAGGTATGGTCTGATCCATTACCTCACATGCCTGTCTTAGCCTGTTCTGGAGATCAAGTCAGCCCTACTGATGGGAACATTTATTTGTTGCTGAGGGTTTATGTAATCCACAACTTTTCTAAGGGAATTGAATCCTTGCCTTGTATCAGTTATACCCAATGTGTAACTTCCTTTCTGTAGCTGACAGAATATTTGTCCATCCTGGGTAAACTCATTACCTCTGAGTGACACCTCCAGCTGCATCTGCAGTTACCTCCTACTGACGTCTTTAGGCCTCAAATATTGCTTGTTCATATTTGCATCAATAATTCCAAACCCATACTGTGCACCAGGTTTTAAAAGATTTCATCTTTAAGCTTAGACAATGGCAAACTGAACTACATTAATACTTGACCTCTGTCTAGTGCAGGTAAATAGATATTTATGATATTAATTTATATAGATATAATTGTCACATTTGTCTAAATATCTCAACAACAAAAATAACACAGGCAGAACTCCTTATCCTCATATGAAAGCTCTCAGCTAGATGAATACAATGACGCTGATAGTATTTGTATAACTTGAGTGGTTGCTGAGATATAGTAAGTTGTTTACAAGATATCCCAAATGTAATAGTTACTGAGTTTACTGCGATTTATAAAATTTCTTTTAAGACCTAGAACCTAAAGAATACTACCACTATAAAAATAGTTTTTGCTGAAGAGTTTATACTTCTTTCATAAACCCCGAACTCTGAAATTTGAGGACGTAATTTGATTCTGTCAAAAGGCTTAGGCAAACTACAGTGCAAACTTCCTGAGCTCCATTGAAGTGAATGAGTTAAGGTAGCTGTCAAAGGAAAAAGTCCTGACCCATAGATCAGGAATCTTCAGATGCATCATATCTAGTTTCATAAATAATTAATCAAAAGTACATGCTTTGGTGAAAAGCTAAACTGCTGATTGATTTCAGCAGTTCCTGTTTCATCAGTGTGGTTCTTCTGAGGTTATATACTGACTCTGAGGTTAGGTACTTTGCATTAAAAAGAAAAGGAAAGTTTTTTTTATTAATTAACTTTTCTGTTTACACAATGTTTATGCAATCTTACAGTGAGCATGTTTAGAGATTGGGGTAGTGGAGGTAACTCCTCTGCCTATTTGTGGCACAGGGAGAATACAGCTGCAATGCAAAACTACTTTACTGTTTGTTCAATTGCTCTGTAACATAGTGTTTTGTAGGCCTTTTCTGCTGGTGAAGATGGTTGTTTTAATATTTTTATGGCAAACCATTGATTCTCAATAAAAAGAAAATCACTGAATCATTGTGGCTTCCTAAGGTTACTCTTACTGTCAAACATCCTAAATGTGCACATTATAAAAAAATGTTTATGTGGGCTATCCAGTTGTCCCCAACACACACACATTCAGGCCTTACACATTAAGGCTTACTAACACCTTATAATTAGAAATCTTCTGGAAGGCTACTTGGGTTTTTAAAATCTTTGGGAGAATAAGTTGGAGATTTAAAGCACCAGTGTCAAATTCTCTGCAAAACCAGCAGGTCTCCTTCTACCTCCTCTAAATTCCTGGTTGTTGACTTCCAGAGCACTCCAGAGAAAGTGGCAAGTTGCTCAGATGCAAAAGTAAAGAGGACAGGATCCAGCAGGCAAATTTATCTTGTTCCCCTATTTATGAGAAATGGATCTCTTTTACTGCCACAATTACTACTGAGTAGATTTTCTACAAGGTCACAACTAATTTTCCCAGCATTTTAATTCATTAAGAGAAAGATAACAGGGGCTCAGGGCACCAGTTTCATCATACTTCGAAATGATGTGGTACTTTCAAAAGATATCCCTTTTCTGTTTCATGAAGACAAACCTACAATGGTAGTAACAATAACTGATGTCATGTATGACTGATTATCTTGGACCAAACTATCATTCAAAGCTTACAATCTCATTTCAAATGAGAATAGCCTTATAAGCAATGGCTGTTGGCAGGAGTTTCTCTGATGTATGCATAATAAAGTCTGCTTTCTGGAAGTGAGACATTTCCCTGTAGTGATGCAGTGTTGTATGTTTGTCATAATTTGATTGTCCTAGGTATGTGGGACTTTCCTGGAAAATGTACCTGGCAACTTGGCAAAACATTGAGGTTGAAGTGACTTCAGGTGTAAGATCTGATCAACCAAAGTCATCTTACCCAATAATACCATGAGTTCCATACTTTTTAATATGAGAGAATTTCTGACAAAGGGATGAAGGGTTCAAAACATGTGAACTCATATGTGTGGAATAAAGATCACTACAGCCCTGAAATACCTGTCTTTCTAGATGTCTGCTGCTATAGCTGTGAATTAACTAAGGCTATAACAGACTCATGAGTTTGTTTATGATTATCAGAGATTATTTGTAAGGCAACTGAGTGAGTTCTATAAGCATTGTCATCTCATATAGTAGGGGGGTAGCTTCCAATTCCTGGATGGTTTACTCCATTGCCTGGGTGGCAACCTCAATTGCCTGGGTGAATTAGGAAAGGGTTAGCCTTCATGAAGAATTAGAGACTGATATTTGCCGAAAATGGCACACAAATCTTTATGCAGATTAGACAGTTGTAATCCTGTCAGAAGTAACAAATTATCTGCATAGATTTACAGAACTCTTCATTCCCTTTGAATTTAGGCCTGAATTCTTTTTCAAAAATCTTTATTTTGTATGCTAATACATTTTTAACAGTCACAGCAAAAACAGTTGTCTAAAAGATAATGACCAACCATAAGAAGGAATAGTATACACAGTAAAGGCAATAACATATTTACAGAATATTAGAAACTATATATACACAAAATAAATTCTATACAATATATAGAATATATACAATAAAATGCCAGAAACCAAACAGATAACAATACTGTGCATATAACAATAGGAAAGAAAGAAGAGCATTATAAAAGGATGCTTAATTTTAATAACAACATTGCTGATTATTATCAAAGATGAACTATATATAAAACTAATAAGTTATAACTCTGGAATAAAACCAAGGAAAGTTAATACAGTAGACAAAGCAATCAACTGTTGGAAAATTTATACCTGTAGTTTATATTGTAAGAAAAGATTCAAACAACTTATTCATAATAGGGCCATTTTGTAGGATTGGAAACAAAGAATTTATGGGTTGATATTTACTAGATAGTCATTTGTTTGAAACCATCCCAAGTAATTTTAGATCTATCTGTCCAATTTTGTGTAATGAAGAGTTTAACCGGTGAGAATAATGTGATTAGTATATGAATATCTTTTTGAGCTAGTCCATTCAGAGGGATATGTAAAAGAGCATATTCCAAAGAAAGTGTAGCTTTTTCATAACCTGTTTTTGCTAGTTTAACTTTTGGAGAACACCAAAGTTTATATGATAGTTTACAACTCCATAATATATGAAACAGATCAGCTTTGTAATATTTACAAAGGGAACAATCTGTTGACAGGTTGGGGTAAATTTGTTTAAGTATAACTGGGGTTAGATATGCATTCTTATTTATCATTAATTGCGTATAGAGGAGTTTTTTATAGGTAAAAATTTAGAAGATAGATTATTTGATTTAAGTTTATGATTATATGAAACTGCCGGTTTTATATTGGTTCAATAGTTGGAAAAGATAATGGATTCTAGAAATCTTAATGATGCAAATAGTTTGTAAGTATTAGACAGCATTTTTTCAAGATGAAGGATTTCCATAATTGTTTGCATAATGTTATATTAGCTTCATTTATATTGGGTTCATTCAGATATATTACAATTAGTTCCCTTATTTGTCTCAGTATAACAGTATAGATTTTTTTGGATTTTCTTAAATTGCTATTTGAAAGCTTTCTATTTAAATAAAAATCCAAGACTGACTTATCTTTAAATATTGTGAACTTAGGTTCAGGATTCTACTGCTATTTTTTAAGTTAAGATTTAAGTGGAGTGGTTGTAATAGCATAAGTGAATTTTTCAAATTAAGCAATTCAAAAAGATTTTGAAAAATGTTTATTCTATGTATTAGAAAGTTGTATAATTTAGGTAGGCCTGAATATTAACTCAAGAAAAGTGAATAAATTGACTGCGGCCTTAGAACTTTCCCTATGAAACAAGAGTCTGTATTTCTTTGACTAAGTGGGTGAAGCTATGAAATGTCTTGAGGTATGCAAATCTGTAGGCCTAAAATTAATAAAAAGTAGGCAGGTCTGACAACCTTAAAGGCCTTTTCCATATATGGATAGACAGATGGGAAGTCATTCAATGTAGTTACCATTCTGCCAAAGGCGTGTCTTCTTCTAAAGATGTTATATTCACTTAAGTATACAAGGGCCTAACAAAGTTTGTGACAAAACACTTTGTCCCTTTCATTTCTAAACATTTGAGGGGACCTTTTGAGATCCCTGTAATTTGGTGACACATTGGCTATCAGAGAAGTTCCTGACAATTTGAGTTATTGCTCTGCCTGCATGTTGACTTGGAACAGAACAAAGATATAGGAGGAGCTGAAAACAAGCAATCTTCCTGAATGACTGCTCACAACAGGTTAATTTATCTACCAGGAGAAGGACCGAGGAAAAAAGAGAACATACAATTTTCCTGACTGTGAGACTGACATGTGATTGACATTAAGCCACTCAGACATAAACACATCATCAACTAATATATGTACCTTTTACAGCTTTATATCCATTCTTATATTAATCTATTTATTTCCAATAAAATGAGTGTTTGAGATCAGCCACCCTACACTATCACCTTTCTCTTGAGATGCATCAGACCCTCATACTTAGTAACTCCAGACTGTACACACTCATAGATCCCTGACTTAGTAGCTTAACATAGCCTCCTAATCAAACATTTGTGTACTTTGTTTGGAACTGGAGCAGTGTGTTTCTTCTTGTGTCCATAGCATATCCTTTAATTAGTATTGATGCTGTTATATTGTTGTCCCATCAAATAATCACTCCCATAAACAGTAGTGGCAAGGCTTTTCTCAGAGCTTTTTATTTTCATGCACATGACAGAAGGTAGACCACAGCAGTTAGTGGTTTAGAATTCAGACCTGCCTGACTCCACATTGATCTGTGAGCCCTCTTGATCAGGAATTGCTTGGGGAGATCTAAATTTACCAGAAATAGGCTGATACTGTGGTAACTGGAAAAATACCAATAACTCAAAAACGAAAATGCTCCAACGTCGAGCACAGAACTTTTGGGTAACAACACAGTCTAATAATCTATTCATACTCTTTATTTATTTAATTACCTTGGGAATAAAGAGTATGAATGGATTATTAGACTGTGTGCAGAGTCTGAACCGGGTCTCAATAATACTGTGAGTATTAAACCTGTTTTAGTAAAAATACAACAACAGAATATTTAATATGTTTTAAATGAATTTAAGAAAGTGGTGTATGCTAGCTGTGGTCATGTGATGCATGTATTGCTCTTATTTAAAGGTTGAATATTATCTGTAGTAGTATTAGTATTAAGAAAGGGTTGTTACCCGAAAGCTTTGTTTAATAAAGTTCCATGCTTGACGTTGGAGCATTTTCATTTTGGAGATCTTAATTTACAAAGGTTGGAATGCAGGCTACCAAAACCCATGCCATACTCTTTGCTTCACAACTTTGCTTTAATTTGAAGATTTTGATATTGATTTTTTTCTGTTTGTTATGTTGTTTCAAGCTTTAATTTTACATCTTAGTTTTTGACTCTCAACAATGAGAAACTATGCGAATGATGCAGTCTCTTGCAATTAGAAACCCAAGTCCATAACCGTTGCTGCTAGGTGGTGTACAATTTACCACATTTTTTCTGTTAGAATTGTTTTAGACCATAGCATTGTTTTAGACCTTAGCATTGTCACTCTTCGGAGAACTGAAAATAAGTTAGTGCAGTGGTCAAGAAGTTCATAGTTTTCAAATCTGCAAGCATGTTTACAGTTTTCTTGCATTAGTATGAACTTCCAAAAGATGATTGGATAGATGACCTCTGAATGAGCTGCCATCTAGTCCATCTCAGTTTGCAGGCATCTAACAAAATATTTTGCCATGACTCCACACTTTATACTGAAGACCACTTAGCTGACTTTCAAGATTTTTCCAAAGCCAGACTATGCCCTCCCTATCCAGTTTTGATCACTAACATTATTAACATAATCACAAAGAGCTTGTCACTGTCCATGTTCACTTTTCCACTTCAAGAACCAGAAGCCTTCCCTAACTTCTGATGTCACTTTATTTGAGAAACACAGATATTGTTACTTCTTTTTGATTTGTATACTAATTTCACACAAAAGCGTGTTGCAGCTAAGATAACAATTCTTATGGTGCTAAATTTCTGTGGCACCACTATGTGCTTTTGCTAGACAGTTTCTAAGATATGTGTGCTTTTTGTCAACATTTGCCATGCAAAGTTTTGGACTAATCATTTTTGATTTGCTATCCTTCATTTCAAGTTGATTGTGAACCAAACTGCTTGATAATGACTTATTCATATCTGATATCCTTTTCCCATCACAATTTGAGTACATGAGGTCTAAGACTGTCCTTCTCACAGATGCACTAGTGTCAGCTGTGTTAGATCTGTGAGGTGTGGAGTATTCAGAATTTTCCTTCTGTTTATTGTAGTTGCATCATCATGCTCTAACTGGAATTGAGATTATTCTTCTCTCAGTGATGTTTCTGAGAGTACCTATTTATTTATATTCATAAGTATTTACATTCACCGACACCCATATCAAAGTGCTACAGACTGACATATTTTACAGTTATTTTGACTGAAGAGTCCACTATATATTCTTTGACATGTGGCCATTAAGGATCTGGCAGTTTAAGACCTCTTACTTCTACACAAATCAAGGAGATCAATGAATCATGGTTGAGAGACATGCAATGACTGCCCCTTCTCTGGAAGAAATGTCCTCTCCAGATCAAGGTATATCACACTTTAAAAAGGAATTAGACAAATGGATGAGTATTCAGAAATGTATGCCTGGTATGAGTGACCTATCGCTCCTTGAAAAAAGAGGTAAGGTGTTAAGGTTGCTACTTGCTATGAACAGTTCATAAGTAATTGCTAGGATAGCTGCCCTTGTGGGCCATTTGAAGCCTAGCCAATTTCCATCATAGGTAAGAATCAAACCTGTACCTTGTATCTGTGAGGTAAACACTTTAACCATTATTGCTAATACATCAGTACAGTTGCCTTGTACAGTCCATGATTCTGTGATAATTCTGTGATATTTTGTTTGTTGATTAGAATGATAAGCTTCTCTAGGCAGACCTTGGCTATGTCTTTGTCTCACCATATAGTGATTGCAGCATCGTAGGACATTCTATTAAAATTATTATGTGCCTGTTCTGGCCTGAAGCTTAACATGTTGTGAGCATGTTAATAACACAGATTATTTTAGCCACTTTTAAGAGCATAACAACTTTTTGCCATTGTTTGTAAGTCATTGACAAACCTCAATTATTCTGAAGGCATTTTGTGGTGATTGGTTTAGACCTGAGACTTGTATAAATCAGTTCATGATATGATGCTTTTTTAGGTGATATTTTGTCTCACCACCAGTGAGTTTAATTAAGTAAGTATGCCCTACATTTTCTTTTTTAAATTATAGCCAAGGAGTTTTCTTTCTTTGTTACTGCAGTTTTTTCTGCCTGATGAGGCTGGAATTTTGCCTTATGCACTGAGAGTTTAATTCCTTGTAATATTTTTAAGCTTTTATCTCTGTTTTATTAGACTTTATGCTGGTGGTGCATAGATGCCTTCTGAAAGTTTTTAATTAGCTTTCAAGGATTTAAAGCTTATTGGCTTTGTTGTTATTCTGAGAGGAACAATTTTATTCCCTACCTCTTAGTCACATATTTATTATTTACTTATAAGTTTATTAATTTACTTATTTATTTGTTTGTTCACTAAATACTCTAATGAGTGTAATGCAAGGGAAATAATGCATATGACTCCTTACAGCCACTACCTTCACACAAAGCATTCAGAACCAAAGCAGAGACACACCTTTACATAAGGTACATTACATTTAGCACTTGTCTGAGATCTGAATGCTATACCAGGCCATAGGGATTTGTTGTATGTATATTTTTTTAACTTATTAAGTAATTTTATTAATTTGTTAAATGGTAAACTAAGTGGACATGAGTACCCCTTTTCAGGAGTGACCCAATAAAGTAACACAGTAAGCAGATAGAAGCTGATGACACAAATACTGGACCACAACATTTCCTGCTATCTTTATTTTAATATATATGCCTAGTACTTACAGCAGTACATTGAATTGATAAGGGAGTATAGCTAGTAAAGTTCATCAAAGTTTAAATGAAGACACAAGTTAAGAGGCTATAGATTATGTAGTTAGCAGATATGGCAGTCACATAAGTTTGCTTCATCCTAAGTATATAATAGTATAATACATAAACATTTGCTAAGCAGGGAAAGCACTGTTCCACATGGACCCATTCCAGGGTCACCCAGGGAGCACTTTGTGATTAAGTAAGTTGCTCACTATTATGAAAATGGGAAAAAGAGGGGTGAAATCCAAACCCAGAATTACTTCAGAGCACAGGTACATCAAACACAATATTAAACCATTGTGTGAAATTTCCAGACTAAAGACAAAACACACACCTCTCAACTGTACTGACTTTCTTGGCTTTTACCAGTTTTGAGGTACAAATAATGGGTTGCCACGATTCTTGAGTGGCACCCCTTAATTTCCAAATGTCATGGCGTTTTTTTTAAAAAAAAATTTTCCCCCGGCTTTTTGGCCTGACGTTATCACGTGCAGAGGCATGCACAATGACATCAGCTCTGTGAACAGCCTGCCAAAGATTCACTGTACTTTGTTTCTGGCCGGCCAGCAGCAGTAAAAGCAGCATGCAAGCCATGCGTGCATTTCCCCAGCTGCTCCAGATAAGGAGGACAAAAAACTCAACAGTTTTAGGGTAAAGAGGACAAGTAAAATTAAAACTCAACACTTTTAGAAGCTGTATTTCAATTACCGGATTACCGCACTAGTTGAGCAAGCATTTGACATTGTGTGTGAATGGTTTCCTGCCACAAGCATTTGAATTACTGGTTCTTGCTAGTTGATATTTGACAAGCTGCATATAGTTGGTGATTTGAATTACTTACTAGCTGATATTTGACAAGCTGCATATAGTTGGTGATTTAAATTACTTACTAGTTGATATTTGACAAGCTGCATATAGTTGGTGATTTGAATTACATGTGAATGGTTCTTTCTATTTTCTTTTCTGCCGCAAGCATTTGAATTGAATCACTGCTCACACTGGGTCCTCACTCCATTTGTTGAAGTGCGTTTGTGTTATTCTTACTAGATGATATTTGACAAGCTGCATAGGTTGAAGTGTGTATTCTTACTAGTTGATATTTTACAAGCTGCATAGGTTGTAGTTGATATTTGACAAGCTGCATAGATTGAAGTGTGTATTCTTACTAGTTGATATTTGACAAGCTGCATAGATTGAAGTGTGTATTCTTACTAGTTGATATTTGACAAGCTGCATAGATTGAAGTGTGCATTTTTACTAGTTGATATTTGATAAGCTGCATAGATTAAAGTGTGTATTCTTAATAGCTGATATTTGACAAGCTGTATGCATTGAAGTGTGTATTTTTACTAGTTGATATTTGACAAGCTGCATAGGTTGTAGTTGATATTTGATAAGCTGCATAGATTGAAGTGTGTATTCTTACTAGTTGATATTTGACAAGCGTGTGTGTGTAAAATGCCCCAGTTAGGTATACCTGGTCTTTAAGGTTACTCAGGCTCAAACCCTGTACCTTAGGTAGGAGGAGCAAGAACCAAACCTGAGTTCTCTACCTATACCACCACTTCTGATTGAAGGAGTTGTAGCTCTCAATTGTTCAGATTTTCACAGAATGTCTGGAATGTTTGGCTCATACTTTTGGTCTGTTCCTCTTAAAATTCAGATGGTATAGTGGTGCAGCAGTAACCTCACAGCAAGCGGTTCTCTGGTTTGATTCTCAGCTGAAGTGCCTTCTGTGCGGAGTCTGCATATTCTCCCTGTGTTTGTATGGGTTTCCTCTGGGTGCTCTTGTTTCCTCCCATGATACAAAGACATGTGTCTGGAGCCGCTGCTGAAAACTGGCTTCCTTCCAAGTTGGAATTTCCTGGTAAACAAATGTTAAATAAAAATAAAATGTGTGGTTTTCTGGCAAATCAGTGAAAACTGAATTCACTAAATAATGATAGCCATTTAAGTTTGTTTTCCTACCTTTCAGGAAGCACATGGAAACACAACAGTTTATTCTAGCAACTTTCTAAGATTATGCAAGCAACATTTAAAATGTGTCCCCAGTTTTGAATCTTTGCCCCCCGATACATTTTTCCTTTTTCCTGATTTCTTCTGCTGCACAGTTCTTCAGGCAAAGAGAAGTTTAGTGCTGCTTATGCAAAGTCTAATTTCATTGTTAATAGCACAACAGGTAGGATACTTGCTTTTGCTACAGAAGGCTGTGAGTTCTACTCCCACTGTATGTAGATGGATTGCTTATACTGTACTGTGTTGTACTTTTAAAGGGGGTGGATGCTGCAGTCCTGAGAATGTCCTCCTTTGGCAGAGATGCCTAGTAACTATGAACCTGTTATTAGTTTGGCATCCATTACCGATTGAAATATTACTAGCTTATCATTTTTTTTAATGTAACATAGGCAATTTATTCTTCAAGGGCAGGAGGCACTTTACTTGTAGATGAAACAATGAAATATAAAGTTGTTTGCTAGTAGCAACCTCTTCATTAGTTACAGATCTCTTTAATGTGGAATTATTTAGATGACTTTTACTTCTGCAGAGATCATGCATATTTACTGATACTGGTGGACTGTAGAAGTTTGAGTAGACTTTTATGATGGAAATGTTCTTAATTGGGCAGTTTTGTCATTAATGGTTCATGCATTTTGTTTCATTGCTTACTGGAAAAATGTTCAAAACAATGCATTTAAAATGTGCTCTAACAAATGTGCTGTGTTATACAAGGAATATAATTTAATACAGTCAGGAAGGTGTATCAAAGAATGCATGTATTTTTCATGTGAAAGAGGCCTATGATTTGAAAACAGCCCAAATGCCAGATGCATTTCCTTTGAATGTGGTTTTCAATGCTGTTTCAAAGAATGTGAGTTTCAAGGGCAGAGAAGTCTTAATGCTAAGTCTATTTTCATTGTGAGACTGTATCACTTTGTTTAGCAGATGCCTGTTAGAGTTTGTGCTATAAAATGTAAAATAAAAGTTTTAAATGAAATCCAAATAATCATTGTAGAAGTAAAGCAGTTATGGTAAATAGGGCAAAATAACCACGTAATGGGGCATTGGAATTTCTGCAGGGGGACTCTGGGTCCATATTTTGGTTGTCTGTTCTTCAGTTTATATTTGATAGCTGGAATCCCACAATTCCATTGGAGTGCATGGGGTTACACAATTGTGTATGCAAATATTATGTTAATCAGAGTATAGATTAGTACCTATTTTTCACAGGCATTTGTCCAGATTTTTGATGTTTCCAGTTTGAGAGGTATGCAAAAACAAATAAATAAACTTAGTACTAAGGCAGTAAATAAACAAGATAATGTACCAATTATATGAACTGGAGTCAGTATTAAAAATTAATGTATTATAAAGAAATGGCTTTTTGAAGCAAGTCTACCAGATCTTTAGGACCTCTTAAAGCTGTCTCCATCAGTACATACCACAAACTCTACTGGATATTTAATCAGGTTTCATACTTGGGATTAAGGGCAGTATATTTACAGATTTAGTTTACAGAATCTATAGGCAGTTCCACTGGTGCAAAGACTTCAGCTGCAAGAAGAACTCATATTCCACCTGTGCCATAAAGGTGGTCATTTCAAGGATTTTTCCTGTATGGGGATCATGACACATTAAAATATCATAATAAGCATCAACCCATCTGGATAATTTGCTAACTAGTTGGTCTACACATTTCTTAAAGGATAAAAGCAGGACACATCCCAGATCATGATATTTATATGTTTAAATTCAGTTTTTAAATAAATGCCCAGCAGAGTAGGTACTGCAGTTCAGACTGATTCAGCCGACTAGAAATTCTGCTTGTCATGTAGATAGTTTTGTCTATATTTAAAGAGAGCTTTATCTTCTTGAACCTCTGGCAAACATAGTTGAAGTTTTACAGTTGTAGTAGCAAGAGCTTAGGAAAATATTAAAGTGAATATCATTTTACCAGGAAATAGAACTGAGACAGAATTGTTAATACCCTATGCTAGACAGTTAAATAGCACAGATAATAGAAAGTCAGAAAAAAATGACTTCAGCAAATGTCAGAGTAAATTATATTCAGTGCATTGATGGCATTCACAATTTTGATTAGGCAGGTCATGTGACAATGATGCTATTTGATGGAAGTTGACAGAATCGAGTGCTTTGGTCAGGCAAAGAAAGGCTGCTTTGGGCAGGAATTACCTAACCATATTCTATAGTGCAGTAGCTAGGAAAATTGGAATCCTAGGCAATCCTCAAACTAAAGATAGGGTGCAAAAGGAATAAATAAATAAATAAATGCAAAACTCTTCTCCAAAGCTGGACAGTACAGCTCCTCCAAAGCTCTTCCAGGATTAACAGGTTTAATCTCGTTAATTCATTCATCTATTTAAACAGCTGTTACTGTGTGCAGTTTTAGAGGCTACATAAGGAAAAGAAAATGGGGCAATTGAAAGAATTCAACAAAAAAACTCCTTCCTGCCTTCATGGATGATTTTTTCGAAGAAGAAAAATCTTCTTTCCTCAACAATTGCAGAGTTTATAAAATTCATGGATCCTTTCATTTCTGGAAGCATGACAGTATTAGCAATGACTCTCCCTGTACGGCTGCCTTGTATCTTCATATTTTAAGTCACCCAGTCACCTACTTTAACCGCAAATTCAAAGATGTTTTTGTATGTCTGTGGAGGAGGTGAGGCTTCTTAGTTACAGTTCTCTATTTTAAAACACTTAAAACAACAGATGGATATTTTTACCTTTCTTTGCACTACCAAGAGGTCACGGGGTAAAGAAAGGAACATCTGTTATTCAGATTTGAAAAACAGGTAAGTTAAAAGTTAAAGTAGAAAAAAAAGCGTACTGCTTGTAATTGACCATTTTGCTAAGATAGACTCCATAACCATGAAATAGCGCAAGTTACACATGAGCAGAAGGATGTTGATAGTATTGGTTCTATAGCAACCACAAAATTCATTTGTTCACTCATTCAGCAATAATTTACTTTATCTAGTTCATGATAATGGTTGTGTGAGAGCTTTTCCAGGCACCTGGGGCTGAGCAGAGAGACTACTAATCATCAGGGCTCCGTCCTATTGTAGAACACACACACACACACACACACACACACACACACACACACACACACACACACACACACACACACACTAAAGCACTGTGAATCATCAACTATAGACACAAAATGTAAACTACCACTGGTGGGCTAGGGGAGCTATAGCTCTCCATTAGCAGCCTTGCAGTGTGGTAACACCTTTAACTTTCTTGGTTCATGCATGTTGATGATTATATTGTTTTGTTCACTTCTCCCAGTCCCTTACAGCAGAAGAGAGCCCACATAGGGTGGGTCAAGCGTCAACCAACAACTACAGTCTAAAGTGGAGAAGCCATGATAATTAAATAATAAATGTAGCAATTCAATGTAAAGATGATTTTTAAGTAAAAGTTCTGTGGCTGTATTTTTGGTTGAAGTAATTCTCTAGGAAGATGCAGCAGTTATCACCGTTGGAAGCATAAGCCATTATTCATTTTGATTGTGCTGAGAAGTGAAGGATTGCTGGGAGCAGAAGCCAGGAGCTAATAGACTTACACAAGGTCTTCCAAGTTCACATCATCCCATTTACTTATTTGTTATTTATTTATTCATTCATGTATTTATTATGTATTTATGTATTTATGTATTTATTATTTATTATGTATGTGAATTTGTTAACTGAGGTAAACACTGGTTGCAAATGACAAATTTAAGTCTCAGCCCAGTAAAATTCAAGAGAAAGGCAATTAAAATCCCAATAACTTTGATATGAAGAAGGGCAGGAACAACAGGAACAGATGCCATATCCTGAGTAAAGAGAAGAGTGACTTGACTGAACAAGAATATAATGAATTCCTACAGTTTAACAGCTGGTAGCTTTACTGAGTACAGGAGGTCAACTGCTACTTCATCAAGCATTTATTTATCATTTGTTCATATTATGCTATTATTGAATTTCTGTATGCTGATAGCCTATGAATGTGTAATTTCTGAAATCTTTGCTGGTGCAGTACTTGCAATTGATTTACAGTTAATGGGTTTTGCTGCTGTCTGATCAGTTAGTTAGGAGTTAGAAAAAAAAAATATATATATATATATATATATATATATATATATATATATATATATTATATATGTATATATATATATATATATATATATATATATATATATATATATATATACACACACACACACACACACACACACACACACACACACACACACACACACACTTTTTTATACTCATATATATATATATATATATATATATATATATATATATATATATAGGCTCCCTATGTTAGAACGAAAGCTCAGAAGATCGACACTGGCATCACTGATGCCAGAAGACTGACGGAGTAGTTAACTGACAACTCGGAATCCCGACAGCAAAAACACCGACATGGGAAACGTGTGAGCACGACTAGGTAAGTGTGCGATAGTGAGGGATTTAGGGTTAGGGTGCGTGTAAGGTGTGTGCGATAGTGAGGTATTTAGGGTTAGGGTGCATGTAAGGTAAGTGTGCAATAGTGAGGGACTTATGGTTAGGATGCGGGTAAGGTAAGTGTGTGATAGTGAGGGACTTGAGGGATAGGGGCGGATTAAGTGAGTTAGGTTTAGGGTGCGGGTAAGGTAAGTGTGCGATAGTGACGGACCTTAGGGTTAGGGTTTGGGTTAAGGTTAGTGCATAGATAGTTGTGTGTAAGGTGTAGTGTAAGTTTTTAGGTTGTTGGTGTGCTTGTGTTGTGTGTGTGTTGTGTGGAACAGCGAACCTTTTGTTTTGTTAACTGTCGGTATTGTGGTTTGTCGGGCATGTGAACTTTCGTGTTTTTGCGGTTTCGTTCTGTGGTGTCAGTGTTGTGGACTGTCGGTCTAACATAGTAGACCCATATATATATATATATATATATATATATATATATATATATATATATATATACATACACATACACATACACATACATATGAGAGGGGGTTCTTGAGTCACTGTCTGTAATAGCACACTAGCAATGGTTCAGTATTGCTAAGTTTTGCTGTTCTCTGATGGTGGAGTCACTGTCTATGCATCCTCTAGTACTGCACTGGCAATCATTCACTGTTCTTGACCTTTGACCTTCAGTTTGGTGTTGTACAATTGTGGAGTTAGCAAATATAAGTTAGGAAGTGTCAGGAGGAAAGCCCACAGTTCCATTACACAGTGTTTGGTAGGTTTCCTCTGGTTAATATACATTCTCAATGAATGCAGGTTGAAGCTTTTTAACTAAACTTACCATCAACAGTTACTACGTTAGATAGATTTATATGGTGGCTGAAGCATTATATCAGCCACAGGATGGAGAGAGGTAGTAGCTGAGGTCCATAATTCTAGAAGAAACAACAAAGGCTAATTACTACAAAGTGGGAGTGAACTCAGGTGGCTAGTTATATGTCACTAAAATCTTTTGTCTAATTTTTGCATTGTTATGAAACACTATTAAGTTATCTCTTTAAGGACCACTTTTTATTTTACTAATTGTAATTGAACGTGTACAGATGTTATCTAGAAATTTGATTTTTTTATTTTATTTCAAACACTGGTATACAGTGCATATTATTAGCAAAATAAAATCATATCTGTTAACCAAGTCTCCTCTGGGCTTTGTCTCCCCCTTGGTAAAATGCATTTATTTATTTAGTAGTGAGGTAAGTAAACACATCCTTCCCATTGGCTAAAAAGCCATGACATGTGACACAAAGCCAAGGGTTGTAGTGGTATATTATGGAAAGTATAGAGTATTTAGACAACCAGCATGATGCTTTGGGAAGTACAGGGCATCCTTCTAGTCTTTCTTCAGAATTTTATTTATTTATTTGACATTTGTTTACTGGGAAAATCCGACTTAGAACAAAGCCAATTTTCAACAGAGGCCTGGGCAGATATGTTCCAGGTGCATGTCTTTATAACATGGGAGGAGCACCAGGAGGAAACCCACATGAACACAGAGAGAACATGCAGACTCCACACAGAAGGTACCCCAGCTGAGAACTGAACCAGAGAACCTCTTGCTGTGAGGCGACAATGCTACCACTGCACCATCCTAAGAATTCTGTGGCTCACCTATTTTTCTCCAACCTCTTAATAACATTCTTGTTGTTGCATACACTAAATTGTTCATATAATAGGTTCTATTTACTTTTGGCCTAGTGTACATGAATAAATAAATAAAAACAAATTCATGAAGTATACCAAGGTCAAGCAAACATATCACAGAGGCAGATGTACAACAAGTAAACTAGGCACAAAATTCCATCCGTTAGCCAACTAAAAGTAACAAGTTATATAGTAACATTGAGTCAGATGCAGGCCCAAACACCATGCCCTGCTTTTTTAATAATCCACTAAGCATTTGAAATAAAATAAAGCAACTAAACTCTCTTATCTGTATTCACAATCCCCAAATAATTGCTATTCTACAGTCCTAGCTTAAACCACAACATCATACCATAAACCATTTCTTCCCAGAACATGATTACTTCCTTCATGCCAGAGAAGGTGAAAGTACTCTCCTTTTCAAGTCAACATCAACATACAGCTGCTTGTTCACAGTAGTGCCCCCTTAGATTCGCTTCCAAATTGGTTACCAACAAAAATCCACTCTGCATTTAGCTCCCAATTCTTCCAGCTGCTGCCTATCTGCCTCTTCCAGCATCATTACAAAAGCTTAATAACCTACTCAAGGATTTAACCTCCTCTAGTTGGAACATCAAAAATCTTATTTGGCTTTATGACTTTAACCTCAATCTCCTTGGCCAATCAAAAAGCAGCATATTTTAACTTGTCAGTGCATTTAATCTCACATAACTTGTTTTTGAACCCACCAGGCCCATTCCTTCCTCATCATATCACTCGCTGCTTGATCTAATAATCGCAAGCAAACCCTCACTTATTTTTTATACCTCTATCCACTCTCCCAATTTAAGTGATAACTGTCCTATAAGCTTCAACTTCCACCTTGACAGGAAAAGGTCCACTCTAAAACTCATTACATTCTGCCATAAATCTCTAATGAACATTACCAAACTAAAAACATAACTATACTCTTTCATCTGGGCCCTGGGCCCTATACTCACCTTCTCATGCTCCTGCAATGCTGCCCAGTTTCTCTGTAATCCACAAGACCCATTCTTCTCTTTATAGGGTCAAAAGACTGAACAAGCCCAAGAACAGCCCCTTGACTCACTTATGTACTCAAAAGTCTTCTATCTTTGAGACAAAGCCTGGCACTCCTGGAAGTCTGACCCGTCTGCTTCTATCAGACAATACTACACCCTCCTCAGAAACCTGTCCAAACATGAAATTGCATGCCATAAGAGCCATCATATGAGAACATGAGTGAGTATTCTTCTATTTAACAGCATGTTTTCAAGACATGTTGAGGCTACTTTGCTTAATTTAGTGACTAATTAATTAATGGACAGCATATGGAAAGACAATATGTAAACAAAATGACATTAATATTATCAATGCAGGCTGCACTGTAGGTTATATATAGCCATAGTTAGTTTTTCACATGTTCATGTCTACATATTTTTAGAACTGACTGAGTCAACTATATGTTGTTGAGGACCACAGTGTCAAAATGTCATGGTAAGGGTCAGAAAATATTGTTTCTGTCTGTGTATCATGTTCCCTACTGAATATATTGTTATCTGTTTAGTAATAATTATGAACAAATGCAGTACTAATATATGTATGTTTCTTACAAAACCAAGTGAAATAATAAACAATGCATAATATAGCTAAAACCTTAGCTGCCAAAGAAAACTGTCACTGACAGTTGCATTTAAGTTGTAAGTTGTACAGCATAAAAATAGTTACACATCAGCAAATTATCCTTGGTACATCGCCGGAAAGTACTGAAATTTACAATAAGGGGTCCACGGCCAAATCTGTTTTTTTCTTACTCGTGCATAGGAGTGCCTGATACACATTAGCATACCAGGTGCTCCTGTTCTCAGGGCTTGGAGGTAGTATTGTGCAGCCTGACATTGCTGCTCAGGTCTGTACTGAGTAAGACAGCTTAGTACTGTATAACATGATTACCATGACATTACAGCAGCTGCTTGGTAAGGTGTGCGTACTGCAGTATGCTGCCTTACTACACAATGGCATATGCTGCAGTCATGATTGCCATTAGGCATGCAGGCAGCACTGTGGTCATGCCATATCATGATAATGAGGAACATGTGCTGCTCTCCAAGCTCCTGTTGACAGGGTCTTACCAGCATTACAGGGGTGGGTGGGGCAAGATAGGGTGAGGTTCCAGGTTTGCCTGCACTTTATGGTGCTTTGTTGTAGGTTGTGCTTTCCTTACCACACAGTAGAGATGATGGGGGGGTCCTTTGTAATATAATTAGTACAGTTCTCAGTAATATTTACTAAACAAAAATGCTTGCAGGTTAGGAGGATTGCTGCAGTACTGAGACATTAGTAATGTTCATGTCTGACTAGCAGTAGCTCCTCTAACCATGAATATTTTATATATATATATATATATATATATATATATATATATATTTATGGCTTGATATCACTTACCCGACCTGCAGGACATCAAACGGCTGATGAGAGAACTCATGGTTCCATGGTTCCTAAGGGGCAGGAAATCGAATGATGAGCGGTCGAATGAGGTTAGTCGAAAAAGTGACGTACAGAGACTGTGGAGGGAGGTCGCGTTTCAGGGAGGAACAGGGAAGTAGCCCATTTCCTCACTGTAGTGCAATCTCAGGGTTGGTATATTTAAGTAGGTGGGTGTGGGTACAGACCCCTGCAAAATAGTAGAGGTGAGTTAACTGCTGTGTCTAGAAGAGGGGAATGTTGACATTATGGAATGCACTTTATCATGCAAACTATTTTTGACATTCCTCTATTTTGATATGTTAGGTTTAGATGTTTTTTTTCGGTCGAATGCACATTTGATGTTAATGCAGTCAAACTTATCATGGTAAACCATAGATATACATATGTATGTCTGTGTGTGTGTTCTGAATCTAGCAATGCAAAAAATCTAGTATGTTAATACCAACACTATACTGCAAATAGTTAAGAGCACAAATACAATATACTAAAAACAGCCAAATTAAAAGAACATTTAGCTTGAAGAACCATTTCCAAAATTAATGACTAATAAACACAATTATTCTGGACTCCAACATCCTACTGGATGCGAAGAA
This sequence comes from Protopterus annectens, assembly GCF_019279795.1. Classification (NCBI taxonomy): domain Eukaryota; kingdom Metazoa; phylum Chordata; order Ceratodontiformes; family Protopteridae; genus Protopterus; species Protopterus annectens. The sequence goes on along the minus strand of NC_056744.1, from coordinate 563,341,447 downwards.
TCAGAACTGGTGGTGGAAGCATCTCTTGCTCTGACCACTTTCTTGTTCACTTCTGCACTATAGTACCCTGTCCATTTTGAACTGAACTTAGTTTTTCTGTCTTTACTTCTCTTCATCGATTATATAGAATCTCTTCAGCTGAGTATAGAATGCATAAGGCATGAACGTATAACTACCTGAGATGTGTGTTTTACAATATTTACATAAGTGTTCTACTTACAAAGGCACTGAAGGTGTTCGTGCACTTGCTTAAGATGTGTGCTTACTTCTTTATGCATTTATATTGCTTTTTTGGTATGTGCTTTCATTTACTAAGCTGGAAAACAGCAAAGCACAGAATTTCACATTTTATCATCATATGGTATTTAATCAATCTTTGCCTGCCAGTATTTCTTGTTCACTGGAAGTTGAACTATAAGGACTGCATGGCTTCCTTCCAATTGTTAAATTTGTACATCTCTGTACAGCATGACCCTTTTGGCAATGGGTACTGTATGCAGCCTTTTTTTCACAATTCCTTTGTAGTTTCAGCTATCTACTATACCATACTCACCTGAATAGATGGCAAATGGTTTATGGAACCACACACTTTCTCAAGCAGGAAATAACCTGTAATAATGTTAGAAATTATTAGCAAGCAGTTCATATTGATATTAGATTACAGTAAGTACTTGGGAAGTTGTGTTTTTTATTGATCTGAGGGTCAGATGAGGATGACTTATGTCATTATTGATTAAATGAGTCTTTTATGTATAGAAATTCCTGACAGCAGAACTGGAAATACATATTGTAGTCATAAAGACAATGTAAAAGTTATTTTGGAAAATTTATTTTGGTGACATTTAGTAGTTACTCTGCATGTGATATAAGTACAAAATTTGGCATGATTGTATTCTGAAGTGCTACATTTTCAAGACTGCATTGTTTGCATCAAGAAACATGCTACTTTACTGGCTGATTACTGAGTGTCACCCCGGAATGGAAAATGACAGGGAAGGATAAAAGTCTATTATCAAAGCACTTTTAATATGGATGTGTTGATGATACTGTAGAGATTGCAACACAACTTCAGAATTTGCCAGACTGGGATTTTGAATGTGTATATGAATACGGTTGTTGTGTCGCCAAACCTGATTTTGTACCTGATTTTGTACTCAGAACTTTTTTTTATATAAGATGAAAGCAGATGTTCTTTGCTGTGTTTTTGGCTGATGATTGGATCAAAACTTTCAGTGTATGACTTTATCATGCAGTCATATTGTTTTAGGTACATTAATGATGTAGCAACAGGAGTTCAGGCAGAGAAAAGGACAATTTTAGCTATAAGGAGCAGCCATTAAGACATATGTAAAATGCCTTTATGGAAATGGTGGACACAAACAAGCTGAGAGGGCCAGAGCCTGGAACCAACCAGTTATGGATGTAAATCCTGATTTTGGAAGGAAATGGACATTAGCACAGTACCAGAAAAGGGCGAATAATATGGTAGGACATGCCAAAGCACAGACAAGATAGATTGCAATTGGCCATAGCAGCACTGGGGGGAGGGACCTCCTACACTTATCCCTTTAATACCTAATAAGAAATACTTCCTTTCTATTTGTGGAGTTAATGTGACACTGATGACAATGGCAGTGACATACTCAGCTATGGTGTGAACACTGGCCATTACCCACATCTGCAGCATCAACAGTTATCTGCTAAGGAAGGTTAATGCAACAACAGTAACATTTTCATGTAGAGAACTGAATGCTGAAATGTAATGATTACATGCCACAGATGACAATTAACATTTACAAGAGCACCCTCTACTTCTGCATATAATGACAGTGTAAAGAGTATTCCTCGTAAGTGTCCTCCACACTTCCTAACCCAACATCCAGTAGTGTATGACAGTATTTCATTAGTATGTAGTTAATAAATTCTTCACCGGGTCTGCAGAGGAAACAAACATTTCCACTATACAAATTTAGAGTATAATAACAACAGAATGGCTGCTGCTGATGATAGTTATATTGATGAGACAGGCTCAAGTAAGTGGCACACAGTCACTGGTCAAGCACAGGGAGACATTATACTGTATGTTTTACATGGGAAATCTATGCAACTCTAAACCCGTGACTCCAAATCTACAGGAAAACATTCTGGATGAAAGCAGAAATTAAGTGATAACACTGTCTACAATGACACATTTATGAAATGGCGCGGTGCAGGCATATGCCACAGCAACCCTAGTAAGCATTGGCTGCCCATCAGAAAGTGTGCTGTGACATTGTTAAGGCTTGGTGCACTGCCACAGAGAGTAAACTAGAGATGGTCAGAGTCCTCCAGGTTGTACATGAGGATTTCCAGCACTACACAGGAATGGCAGAGACTAAGGATAAGTGCATGATCATATCTATTTGTGGCATGGTGGCACATCAAGCATCCATAGTCACCTCCATTTGTACAGTAGTGAAGATTTACCAGACTCAAATATGAGTTAGTTTTGGAAGGGACAGAGGATGTGGAATCATCTGGACACATGGGGGCATATTCCATGGCACTACTAGTGCTTTTCAAGAAAGTAGCAGAAATAGTAGGGGGAACACACACAACAGATTTCATGTAGGCCGTGTTAGTGTGTTCATCTGCATGTAGCAGAACCTCTCATTTGAGGTTCCAGTCCTGTAGCACTGTGAAATCAGTATCTGTAGGATCACCTGCATCAAGTAGGTGATGACATCACAGCAGGTCACCATCCAGCTCACATGACAGTCCCAAGCCCCTCCTCAACATCACATGCACCTTCACCTACCCTACCTTTAGAAGATGTTACGCATGACACATTTGACCTTGACCTGTTGTGATTCAAGCTGGACATTTCAGGTGCTTATAATATGACTTTTAACAAACAGATGTCAATATTTAACTTGAAAGGTAATGAGTTATTATAAAACACAAACATACACACACACACACAAACATACAAAGGAGGAAAAAATAAGGCAGAATACGTGAGTGTAGAACATAATGCTATTGATTACTATTAACTCAGTACATCTGATTGATGCCTCCAGGTGCATCTGCGGTTAACTCCTACTGATGCCTCTCGGTGTCAAATATTGCTTGTTCATATTTGTATTAGTAATCCTAAAAACATGCTATGTACAAGGTTTTAAAATATTTCATCTTAAAGCTTACACAATGGCAAATTCAGCTACATTATTATTTGACCTCTGTTTAGTATAGGTAAAGAGATATTAACTGTTGTTTTTATGATATTAATGTACATAAACATAATTTTCACATTTTTCTTAATATCTCAACAACCAAGTAACACAGGCAGAACTCCTTAGCCTCATATGAAAGCTCTCAGCTAGATGAATAAAATGCTGCTGACAGTATGTATGTAACTTGAATGGTTGCTGAGATATTGTAAGTCATTTACAAAATGCTACAGATGTAATAGTTAAAAAAGTCCAAAACATACACTGAAGCAGTAGGAAACACTTTCAGTCAGCCAAACTCTTCAGTCCAAGCTGTTTTTGTTCTTCCAACATACAAAAACAAAGATTGAGCGCTTTCATTTCTTGAAACTGGGGACTTCATCAGAATCTAACTCCACTCTATAGTACAGCCTTTAAATACTGTTAAAAATGAATGATGTCATCACTCTTCACAATCCTTTAAAGATACAAATACTTTAATGTTCAAATGAAATGCATTACAAACACCTTTTAACACAAGAACATTTTGACAAACATCATTTATAAAAAAATAACTTTTCAAATTCCAAGACATTCATCAAATGTAAGCTTAAAAATTGTTTAAGATAAAAATCAACCACATTTTATCCATTCACTTACTTTAAAACATATATATACTGAATAGTTGAACCCCCCCCCACACACACACACACAGACTAAGGTACACAGTACTTATGAGGTAGCTTTCCTCACTAATATTGGTTTTAAGGATACCATTTCATTAAGACCTGGTGCATGGGTCACAGCTAGCTTTATTTGCCACTTATTTCCCTTTCCTCTATATAATTCCTGTAGTCTCCCCCTCTAGGGTTTGGTCTTACTCGCTCCACAATACCAAACAAAAACTGAACAAAATTTGTACATACTAATGAATGTTTATATAGGGCATTATTTATATTTCCTGTGGCAATCTGGTACTGGTGCTTGTATATTCTGTCCCTAAGACACTTCTCTGTCTTGCCTATGTAGTAAGCTGGACAAGTTTTACAAGCTGCCAGATATATCACCGCTGATGTTTGACAATTTCTATTTTCAAAGAAAAATTTGACTTCAAAATGTTTTGTAGGGTTACCATATTCTTAGTTTGTATGAACTTGCATTGTGCACAAGCACCACATCTTCTTGTACTACTATTACCCACTATCTAACTTTTGTTAGTAAGTTCAAATGCCCCTTTTAAATTGAGCCCAGTTTTGTATACAAAAGTGGGTTCCTTCCCAACAACTGAAAATATTCTACGGTTATTTTTAAGGATGACCCAATTGTTCTTGAAAATCTTTTTCACTTATTTGACTTGCCCACAAAAAGGAAAAACCATAGCCCTATGAAATTGTTTCTCCTCTTCCAAATTTTCTTTTTCCTGTAGTACATCACCTAACTGTAGTTTACATTTTTTACCCCACTCACTTTTAGCATATTCTACATTTTTCTCCATTATGTTAGTTGGATACCCTCGTTCATAAAATAGTTGTGCTACTTTTTGTAACTCACTATCTATGTGTCCCTCATCAGAAGTCATATGGGCAACTCTAAACTAGTTGACCTTTGACTATATTATTTTTTTGATGATGGGGTGAATACTAGTATACTCTAAATAGGAATTACTAAATGTGGGTTTTCTATAAACATTGGACTTAAATCATTTACTGTTTTTTTGTATAAGTATATCCAAATAGTTAATGCTTTCTATACTACTGGTGTATGCTAATTACAAAAAACTAGATTAATTTTTCAAAAATTCCACAAATTCTCTTTTGTTTTCTTCCGTTCCTGACAACAAAATGAATACATCATCCAAAAAACGCACGCACATTTTAATATATCTAAAACCACTCACTAGGGAAAACTGTAGTTTCTTCCCATTCTAAACGCACCATATTAGCATAAACAGGGGCACATGATGCTGCCATCGCTACACCCTTATTCTGTTTAAAATATTCTCCCTCATAGTAAATGTAATTATAATTTTATACAAGTTCCATAAATTCAGAAATCAAACTTATTTTATCATCAGAAAAGTCCATATATTTTTTCATACTTTCTAAAAAAAAGCTCTATCACTTCACTTTTTGGAATGGATGTATACAAGACCACTATATCCACCATAAGAAAGGAAATGTTTTCTTCACAGAGATTATTCTTTAGCCTACCCAGGAAGTCCCAATAATCTTTCAAAAGGTGATCTACCTTGTTGTAAACATGTTTAAGCCACTTGTCTAGGGTAGGTTTTAAAACCTTGTTCTGCCACTATGGGCCTAAACTTAAGATGTTCCAAACCTTTATGAGTTTTGGGAATCCCAAAAATAGTGGCTGTCGCTGGATGTCTAACTTTCAAAAAATTGTCAATCTCTGGAGAAATTCTTTCATCTATCAAATATTCTTCCAAATAATAGTCAATGCAGCGATGTGCTATATTTATTTAATTAAGGGAGGCATTAGAATATGTTTCTGTGTCATAAAGCATCTCAAATATTTTCTGAGAATATTGTAATGCTTCATATAACACTGTCCGCCCTCCCTTATCTGGCTGCATGACTGATAGAATGATCATTTCTCATCTGTTCTAATAATTCTTGTTCTTTTTTGGTCAAATTACATGACATACTCTCTCTTTCTTCTTCACTTTTCAGTGCATATATATCATCTGTAATAGCTTTTTCTAGTACACTTAAAGTAGGTTCTAGCGGTAGGTTAAAGGTACTTCTCATCTTGACTTCCTTTTCCTTTTTTCCATTGCGTTTTGGTTCTGAAAAATATATGCTAAGTTGAGTTTCCTCTTAAATATTTTTAACTCTAAAATAACATCAGTATAATTAAACTTTCTTGTTGGAACATATTTTAGACCTTTCATAAAAAAAGGTAAAGTGCTCTTTAGTGAACACAATATCAATATAATTATAAATATGGTATCCTTTATAAGTGTTTACTATCCTTTCCTGGTGTATCTCATCTGAAATATCAGGGTGGTTCATCTTTACCAATGTTCTCTGTCCCTGATTCTCCACTGCTGTTAAGGCCTCTCCCCCTGTATCTTGTCTCCTATCCACCCCCCATTGATTCTTTAAAACATTTTTCCTATATGTAGTTTGTTTAAACTGTTGCCTGTTACAGGGGGACTGGTTCCATTTTTTTACTATGTCCTCTCTTAACAGGGCCACTATATTTTTTCCTTCCTCTATGTCTACTAATGGGTAAGCTTTCTTACCATTTTATTCTGCTAAGTCTATTTCTATCTTTTTACACTTTCTTTTAAAAAGCTTGTCACATTTATTTTCAATGCCTTCCATTTGTTTCACATACAACTTGTCATATTGTGGAAACAAGAAATCTTCTTGAATATCTTTGCTCAATTTCTCTGTTTCTGCTATCAATGCACAAATTTTAACATCGTTAACTTCTATAATTTTTGCCATCAACTCTAAACCATGTTTGTTAAACATTTCTATAAATTCAGCATATACAATGTCAGTATAATCAATACCAAAGGGAAATTTATACACCCTTAGCCCCTTTGGGACAATTTTCTTAGTCAGACATTCTGAAAGCTAGGCATTTTCCATTTGTAAGGTTTTAACTTTGTACATTTTACTTTCAAAAGCATAAATCATTTCTTTTAAGCTACCCTTAATAGCACTAGTTTCATTACATACAGTTTTTTTACCTTTATCTTCTTTTATATCATAATTTGAAAAGACAAATGTTTTTTTCATTAAACATTCACAGTCCAGCTTTTCAGTCTCTTTATAATTTCCCAAAGGATTCCTACACCTTGTAGCTTCAGAATCAGTCTCTTGTTGCAAACCATTGTCTTTGTTAAAAGTTTAAGCTGTTTCTTTGGGTCTGGTTCCAGTCCTCTGCATTTCATTTTTCTCATTTTGCCTGTTGTACTGTCCTGGGGGAATTTCTACTGAAAAGTTCACATTTCTCATCAAGCAAGAAGCATCCTGGTCTGTTTTCTTAATTGCAAAAGTTGCAGGACTGTCTCCATAACCATCCCTCCTTTGCTCTGCCCTTACTTCACTTCCTGGTGGTGAACTATGCTTCCATTTGGAGAATGCAAAGTGAAACAGACCCTCTGGTTGGCTAAGAAGGTCTATAAGGTGGGACAATTCCCCTTTCATAGTTGCAAACTCAGAATGCAATTTATTAAACTCTTCCCTGTGAACAGACGAAAAAAGGGAAGGTATATCATCCAAATAGTCCATACTGCTTAGGTTACTCAAAAAATACCACAAATAAAAAAACAAAAGTAACCACAGTGTAACATATAACTAAAAAAGTCCAAAACATACACTGAAGCAGTAGGAAACACTTTTAGTCAGCCAAACTCTTCAGAACAAGCTGTTGTTATTCTTCCAACATACAAAAACAAAGATTGAGCACTTTCATCCCCTTAACTGAGGACTTCATCAGAATCTAACTGCACTCCGTTGTACAGCCTTTAAATACTGTTAAAAATGAGAGATGTGATCACCCTTCACAATCCTTTAAAGATACAAATACCTTAATGTTCAAATGAAATGCATTACAAACACCTTTTAACACAAGAACCTTTTATCAAATATCATTTATAAAAAGTAACTTTTCAAATTCAAGGCATTCTTCAAATGTAAGCTTAAAAATTGTTTAAGATAAAAAAAAATCAACCACATTCTATCCAGAACGTATTGTGTATATCAATATCTTAACAGAGATCAGTAATAGCAATTGAAACATTTAACTGACTACACACTGAATAATAATAAAAGCATGTCATGCATTTTCCATTTTTGTGCAAGGTATCCATTCATGTGAAATGCTTAACTAACACTTTTTAGTAAAGGTATCAAATCAGGACATTCAGTATGTGCATACTTAAGTACACCTTCAAAGCAGAATTTCTTGTGCAAAAAAATTTAAAATGAAATTATTTGTTATATGACACCTTATGAAATTACTGAACAGTTGTCAGTGAACACTCATACATGACTTTTATAAACAATAATATGAGAATCTGTTCTTAAATAAGATAAATTAATAATGCATTTTTGTCCAAGCACCTCCCAGACTCTTCAGATAATAAGATTTTATCTGAGGAAGTCTGGGAGGTGCTTGGATGAAAACACATTATTTTACTGTGTGGAGCGTTAATCCTTTTGTTATCTCTTTGCTGACTGCCTTGGTTAAATCACCTACTGTTTTTACTACTTCAAAGTTCCAGTTTTTTGTTTCTTTGTGTTTTCTACTGGAATGCCTGGTGATTGTGTGAGATTCTAATAAAGAAGCAAACATTATCTCTACGTCAGAAGTACTCAAATGCTCAAGTAACGTTGTGTAGTAAACAGTAACAATGATACACTGGAAACTGAAGTCTGATATGTATTTAAATTGCAATACAGTAAAACTGCCTATTGGTTAATAAAAATGGTGCTTCAGAGACACAATCTAGTGTCAAAACAGGCAAGTGAATAGAAGTACACTGAAGGAAAGCCTGTAGCCCATCTTTTAAGCTGAAGTTTAAGTCAAAATCCACATAGTGATGCATAATATCATTAAAGCAGGATTAATAGAATAATGATCAGACTGCAAATAAGAGGGGCTGCAGTAAGTGAATAAAAATGAGAAAAACATAGCAGAACAAGGAGTCCACATAACATGGACATGCTCATTGCAGGAGAATACCCACTCTAAATTTATCATCCAATTTCTTAATCTGGAAGCAGCTAAGAACAAGGACTTGCAGCAAATATTACGTCTGGATTATATCTTATGTAGGAGGGCCAGTTTGAAGGAGATTGGAGACTGTAAAGTGGTGACCGGGGAAAGTGTAGTTAGGCAGCATAGGATGGTGGTTTGTAAGATAAAGTTGGTGATGAAGAAGAGGAGGTGGAGTGTGAGGGCAGCACCAAGGATCAAATGGTGGGAATTGAAAAAGGGTAATTGTGAGGTGGAGTTCAGGGAAGAGTTAAGACAGGCACTGGGTGGCAGTGAAGAGTTACTAAATAGCTGGGTAACTACAGCAGAGCTAGTAAGGGAGATGGCTAGAAAGGTGCTTGGTATGACATCTGGACAGAGGAAGGATGGCAAGGAGACATGGTGGTGGAATGAGGAAGTACAGGACAGTATATAGAGAAAGAGGTTGGCAAAGAAGAAGTGGGATTGTCAGAGATATGAAGAAAGTAGACAGGAGTATAAGGAGATGAGGTACATGGCAAAGAGAGAGGTGGCAAAGGCTAAGGATAAGGCATATGAAGAGTTGTATGAAAGGTTGGACACTAAGGAGGGAGAAAAGGACCTGTACTGACTGGCTAGACAGAGGGACCAAGCTAGTAAAGATGTGCAGCAGGTAAAGGTGATAAAGGATAATGAGGGAAGCATACTTACAAGTGAGGAGAGTGTGTTGAGCAGATGGAAAGAGTACTTTGAGGGGTTGATGAATGAAGAGAATGAGAGGGAGAGAAGGTTGGATGATGTGGGGATAGTGAATCATGAAGTGCAATGGATTAGCAAGGAGGAAGTAAGGATAGCTGTGAAGAGGATAAAGAATGGAAAGGCTGTTGTTCCAGATGACATACCTGTGGAAGCATGGAGGTGTTTAGGTGAAATGGCAGTGGAGTTTTCAACCAGATTGTTTAATGAAATTTTGGAAAGTGAGAGGATGCCTGAGGAATGGAGAAAAAGTGTTTTGGTACTGATTTTTAAGAATAAGGGTGATGTGCAGAGCTGCAGTAACTACAGACGGATTAAATTGATTGGTCACAACATGAAGTTATGGGAAAGAGTAGTGGAAGCTAGGTTAAGAAGGGATGTGATGATTAGCGATCAGCAGTATGGCTTCATGCCAGGAAAGAGCACTACAGATGCAATGTTTGCTCTGAGAGTGTTGATGGAGAAGTACAGAGAAGGTCAGAAGGAGTTGCATTGTGTTTTTGTAGACTTAGAGAAAGCATATGACAGGGAGCCTAGAGAGGAGTTTTGGTATTGTATGAGGAAGTTGCGAGTGTCAGAGAAGTATGTAAGACTGGTACAGGATATGTACAAGGGTAGTGTGACAGCGGTGAGGTCTGAGGTGGGAATGATGGATGCGTTTAAGGTGGAGGTGGGATTACATCAAGGATCAGCTCTGAGGCCTTTCCTATTTGCAATGGTGATGGACAGGTTGACAGACGAGATCAGACAGGAGTCCCCATGGACTATGAAGTTTGCAGATGACATTGTGATCTGTAGTGAGAGTAGGGAACAGGTGGAGGAGACCCTGGAGGCATGGAGATATGCTCTAGAGAAAAGAGGAATGAAGGTCAGCAGGAATAAGACAGAATATATGTGTGTGAATGAGAGGGAGGATAGAGTAATGGTGAGGATGCAAGGAGTAGAGGTGGTGAAGGTGGATGAGTTTAGATACTTGGGATCAATAGTTCAGAGTAAAGGTGAGTGTGGAAGAGAGGTGAAGAAGAGAGTACAGGCAGGATGGAGTGGGTGGAGAACAGTGTCAGGAGTGATTTGTGACAGACGAGTACCAGTAAGAGTGAAAGGGAAGGTCTACAAGAGGGTAGTGAGACCATCTATGTTATATGGGTTGGAGACAGTGGCATTGACAAAAAAGCAGGAGTTATAGATGGATGTGGCAAAGTTAAAGATGTTAAGATTTGCACTGGGTGTGATGAGGGTGGACAGGATTAGGAATAAGTATATTAGAGGGTCAGCCCAGGTTGGAAGGTTTGGAGACAAAGCCAGAGAGGTAAGATTACGTTGGTTTGGATATTTGCTGAGGAGGGATGCTGAGTATATTAGGAAAAAGATGCTAAGGATGAAGCTACCAGGTAACAGGAAAAGAGGAAGACCTAAGATAAGGTTTATGGATGTGGTGACAGAGGACATGCAGGTGGTTGGTGTGACAGAACAAGATGCAGAGGACAGGAATAAATTGAAACAGATGATCCGCTGTGGCAACCTCTAACGGGAACAGCCGAAAGAAGATGATGATGTACATTGAAATTAAATTTGAGTACCTTGGCCTTAAAGCATTCAAAGTTACTATAACTTTATTTTCCTACAATTATTAACTGTAGTACATTTTCAACTTTATGTATTGCATTATTAGTGATAAATAAGAGATGAAATAGGATTTTACCGAAAATAATTTCAGAACAGGTAACTGAAATATACTCAACACATCCTTATCTATAAAGAAATAGTGAACAATTATTAATCATTCAACAAATTGTATATTTGTATTTTTGTATTAAATACTGTAATTGGCATGCCTGGAGAAAAATAAGATATAATTCCTAAAAGAATGTCATAATTCATATAAAGAGTTGCATAACAATGGTAACTATTAGCACTGGCAATAGGTTTTTTTTTTAGTCTTGGATATAATGTTACTTTCTGGCAAATATCTAGACTGGAAATTACCTAATTACTATAAAGTGCCTACTATTATAGAAAAGTTAATAAACATTTCATGTTGTTATCTGTTCTGCTTCCTTTAATTCTGCAAAAAGGACAACATTTCTGTTGTCTTGATAACACAGAGTACCTTGGGTTTTCTATATGCGTGTCTATGCAATTGCTTAGCCTAATGACCCATATTGATAGTGACACATGGACTAGCCTTACATAATTAACTTACAGAATAAATTAAAATCCTATATTTTGAAACAAAACTGATTAATTCAGTACACAATGACTTCTAAATTAGACAGCAATGTATAACTTTCTGTTTTATATTGGGTTGCATTTAGTCTGAATATGGAGAAGGAAAATTACAGATTCACTGGATTAAAAATATATATACTGTCGCTGACCTGGAATGAATATAGTGTATTAAAAATGAATAACTTGCAAACCATAATTTGCAGGTCATTATGTCTTACCATTTATATGGAAGATGTTGTCACCCAAATTTAAACTATGAAAATGGTAATGTCACAAACGCATCCAAGAAAACCATTTTATTAAAAATTGTTTCGTTTCTAATAAAGATAATGCACACCTTACATATAAGGCAATATATGTTCCATAATATGAATTGCAGTGTCACTGCCAGCTGTATGCAACATTTTGCTCTATAATAAAGTTTTTTTTTGTTTAAAGAAAAGGCTGAATTTTTTAAACTCTGCATTGTGGTAGGTGATCCAGAGAAATGTTCACATGTAAGAGTAATCTTGTAGCCCTGTATCTACAAACAACTGAAATCTATATTAAAACAACAAAACCTCAGCAAGAATAATTTTTTTGTCAGTGTCAGCATTATCAGCAATTGCAAACATGGCAAGATGCCGAATGAAGAAGGCTGAAATAAACTGAAACTGGGATTCAGTAAACTCCTTGTAGGCTTTGCACAGAGCCTACATGGAGTTTAAGAGTTTGAGTGATGGTGGTCAGTGCACAAAAGTGTGCAATGCATATTAATGAGCCATGGCACACCTAAGATATGTTTTGTGGCTCGCAATACTGCCTCAAACCTCATAAGCGAATATGGATAGCAATTCCATGTAAAGGAGAGCATCTATGTTGTGCAGATTTGCACAGAATGTCACAATGATCACCAGGGCTTTACACATAGCAAAACCTTGTCAGCAAATGCAGACAGCAATTCTATGTAAGGAAGAGCACCTACGGTGTGCGAATTTGTGTGCAGTGCCACTATGATCACCAGAAGTTTTACAAATAGCTGTCATTGTGTTAGTGCAACACATCTGCACAGAGGCCAACCTAATGAGAGGACAAATAACAAGCATTAGGGACATATTTGGTATAGATATCACATAGAATTGTGTTAGAATTTAACAATCACAACATCTTAGAGTGACAAATGTGGATAAAGCTATAATAATGGTAGAACAAAGAGCCAGAAATAAGGACAGATTTTTAATATATCACTGACAAACTTAGGAAATTGATAGACTATATAGGTTGTACATTAGCATGAACTTTATGAAAGCATGAAGTTTGAAACTCAAATGTCAGTCATCATTTTCTGACTGCACTCTTCAATGATATGCCAATGATTTGCCAGGAAAAAATGTTATGAGGAAAAGATCACAACTATGAGACAAAAACTGGACATTGCACTGCACAGATCAGGACAGCTGAGGGCATGCACTCAAATGTATGTACTACTGAGTCACATGAGTCCAGAGATCATCTCAGTGATATTGCAGGAAGACACATATTTGTTAAGGAAAACATCTGAATATCATGGGAATATCTGGAAAGTTGAGAGATATGAATGTGAAGTATATGGTCCAAACACAGTACAGGACAGTGTACGCACAGTGCAGATTATTTTGATATCCCATTCCTGGCATTCTGCACTGAAGCTGTGTTAGTGATCTGTAACAGGACATGGGACTGCCATGTAACATGATCACCCAGGGAAGTGAGTGTTTTGAATAGGAACACACAGATGAATTGTAGGAATGAACACAGAGAAACCGAGTACAGGTGAAACTCCCACATGTATAGCAGACGAGGGCATGTCAATGGAAGATGATTGTAGCAGCAACACCAAGCACAAATCTATATGGTACCGTACAGACTGTACAGTGAAATGTGTCTGTGACTGTCACACAAGGTGACACAGCAATGGGGAGGATGTCTGTGTGAGATAAACATCCTTATATTAACAATTCAGAGGACATCTATCAGGAATCTGACATACAATTGGGGTAGGGTGCATATTGGGAAGGTGTGCAACATGCTATGCCTGAATATGAGTGTACGCTCAGCAGAGGTCTCCAATAAAGTGGCTAAAGGTAAAAGATGATGGCAAACATTACAAGAACCAACCATAATCATGGACAATATCAGAATAATACCACTGATAATCCCATTCCTCTGATGTAACATATGTGGAGTGATAGATAAGTCTGCGCACATACCCACTTGACAACTATTATGATACATCCACACTCTATGAAGGTAATCAAGCACACTTTCCTGGTACTGTAATGTCTACAGGAGGTGTTAAGAAGGACACTGGTATACTTGTATGTGACAGTATGGTCAATACAGGCTACCTGCCTTGTGCGTATGGCATATATCTGTGACACAATCCACACTGTCACGAATAACATACATGCCATTAATGTTGTCAAACACCTATGTATGCAGTGTGTGCATAAGCTGAACAGATAGTACACATGCATCTGATGTAACAATGCTCTAAGGCCCAAAATAATGCATCAATGGGTCCAGATAATATCCCAGGATGCTGTCTGAATAACATGAAACTTGACCAGTCAGGGCCTCTGGAACTGATATTTAACTGTAGCCTCCAAATAGGCTTTGTGCCTCATGAATGAAGAACAGTAACATTCATCCTTCTGCACAAAGGTGGCTCATCTACAGACCCTGGAAACTACAGACCCATAAGTATCAACTTCTAAATCCTGATCTCCTCTATTTTCGTAGCTATTTTCACATTCTTATACTCTATTTGTTCTTATTCCTGTATAGGTATATATGCCTATGATATTTCCCTCTAAAGTTGTACTCTAAAGCCTCATCGTTATTTTACTCTGTAATATTAGCTAGTAACAGTTATACAAAGTGACATACTTCTACTTTTGTTCTACCTCCATTTCCAAGAAATTGTTAATTTCCATATATGGATTAATCATGTGCATTCCATAATCATGAAATAACTATCATCTATGTGTAATATTCTTGTGAAGTTTACTTGCTTATTATTTTTACTTACTGTGTATAATTTTATTAATTGCTCATGTTTTTGTTTATGTTTTTTTTTATTTACTTGCATACTATTGGAACTTTTCTCCCCACACTTCCACTGAAAACAGGCTCTTCTGGCTCAGTGAACTATCCTGGTAGACAAATGCCAATAACTAAATAATTAAATAAAATAGTATTATATGTAAAGCCATGGAAAGAAATATCATGGAAATGATTGATAGTGATACAGTAAGCCTCCAGACACTGGGACCAACCCAATTTGGTTTTGTCAAGGGCAAGACATGCCTACTCAACCTGGTATACTTCTTTCAGAAGGTCACCAAAGAGATGGATGAAGGCAAAATGGCTCACATTGCCTATCTTTACATAGCAAGGCATTTGACACAATACACCACTTGAGCATTGTTGACAGACTCAAGAGGGTAGATACAAACCTGTATATCACCTGGTGGATATCCAACTGCCTCACAGATTACCCATGAAGTCAGAATTGGGGAGTCCACCTGTAGAAAGAGGTTAGTCACAAGTGGAGTCCCTCAGGGATCAGTTCTTGGACCACTCCTTTTTGACACTTACTTCCCTGAAGTCGAGGCCAATGTCAGTGGTCTCTGGCTGATTAAACTTGCAGATGATTGCAAATTAGGAGCTGTCACTGAATCCCACACTGACATAAATGTTCTTCAGGAAGGGCTGGATGTCCAGTCTCCTGATATACTATGCCTTACAAAGACCTGGCTCAAGCCAACTACCATTTTAAAATGAGATTATAACCCCAGGGTACAATATATTAAGACTTGATCACATCTCTAAGAAAGGAGGAGGGTAACCATCTTGTATAAATCCACTCTGGAAGTATCCAAAACTAGTACCCCAAATGCCTTGTTTACTACCAATGCAGAAATACTCATCACAAAGATCCAACTCAACAAACGCAAATCTATAAACATTGCCTGTATCTATATTCCCCCAGATGACAACACAAATACCTTAGGGTATCCTCCAATGGATCTCCACTAACTGCCCACAGGAAACTATTATTCTCGGGGATGTTAATATCGACTGGAATACTTGCTCTTCAGACTTCCCCTCCACCCATATAAATTTGCATGGCTTCTCCCAGATGATATCTTTCCCAACCAGAATCAATAAGCCTAACAAAAAGGAAAGTATCCTAGACTGGATATTAATAAACATCCTACCCCAGATGTATAAAACAGGCACCCTACCTGAGGACTTTAGTAATCACTTCCTGACCTATATAATCAGAAAAAGAAATTACATCCCTCAACAATCTTCCTTTAAAACCATTAGAAGTTGTAAGAACTTTATTCAGACTAAATTTCAGAATGAACTTAACACATGTGACTGGTCCAACCTATGGCTACTTCCACTAGATAAAGTGGTCTCATACTTTAACTCTACATTTCTTGCTATCCTGGATAACCATGCTTCCCCATACACTATCAGAACCAATAACAAAGTAGCACCATGGCTGTCCAATGATACAAGACAAAAAATTATTAGCAGAAAAAAAGCATGGACCTCCTTGAGAACCACTAAATCCCCAAAAGACCATCTTATATATAAACACCTGATAAATGATACAAAGAAGTCTATTATGCTACACAAAAAGAATTACTACTGTAATCTGCAACAAAAGCACCAAAATCAACCACAAAAATTCTGGTCAGGCATAAACAAACTTCTCCACCAGGCCAATCAACTACCTCTACCCCCTTAACTACCCTCCAACAACCTCCTAAAATTGTTGCTAACACCTTTAACACTTTCTTTACAGAAACTGTGCAATCCCTAGCCAGTAAGCTATCTTCCTGTACCCCAAGTACCACCAACCCCACACCTGATAATAAGATCCCCTTTAAACTTGATCCAGTACCAACATCTTTTATTAAGTCCCTACTTAAAAAACTGAAACCCACCACCCTTTCAGCAGACCTACTACCTGCAGATTATCTCCAAAAATCTGCTAATGAAATAGCATACCCCATATCAATTTTAATCAATAGAACTATCCACGAAGCCTATATCCCCCACATCTGGAAAATCTCCCACATTGTTCCTCTTCATAAAGGGGGAGATTCTACTGAACTTTCAAATTAAAGGCCTATAACCATTATGTCTCCCTTGGCTAAAATAATGGAAACATGTATCCACAAGCATTTTCTTGCCTATCTAAATCAAAACACTCTCCTAGCCCCCTTCCAGCACAGATTTAGACCTTGCCATAGTACAACCTCAGCCCTTCTCTCCTTCTCCCATACAATAAATCAAAACCGTAATGACAATAAGCTCTCCTCAGCCCTCTTCCTTACTATCCAAGGCATTTGATATGGTAAATCACCAGCTACTCTTAAACACATTAAAATCACTCTCCATAGATAATCTAGCAATTACCTGGTCTCATTCTTACCTAAGTGACAGACAACAAGCTGTACTATGGAAGAATAACCTATCATCCCTATTACCAGTCACCCTTGGAGTCCCACAGGGATCTATATTAAGTCCTCTCCTATTCTCCATATTCATTAATGACCTGTACAAAGTCATCCCTGATGCAACTTGTATTTAGTATGCAGATGACTCAACCCTAATCTGCTCTGCCACCTCCTCCACAGATTTATAATCCTTGTCCCAAATCACTTTCAACAAAGTAGAGAACTGTCTCACTGGTTGACAACTACTTTTTCTTTTTCTTTCAGCTTTTCATGGTTAGGGGTCGCCACAGTGAAACAACTGTTGGCTCATGATTGGCAGTGGAGTTTTATGGTGTCGAGTTGCCAGCCTGGTGCCCAACCTTCCACAGAAGGCACACACTCACACCTAGGGCCAATTTAGAGTGTCCAACCCACCTGCCATGTCACCAGCTACTATTAAACCCAAATAAAACCAAACTATTACTCTTCTCCCCCACTTGCAAGGTCCTCTCACCACCTCTCACCATAATACCTAACAATGGTACCATAATTTCCCCAGAACCTAGTACTAAACTACTGGGAGTGATCATCAACAACAACCTCAAGTTTGATGCCCACAAAGACAAAACTATTAAAACAGTTAATAAAAAATTAGGCTTTTTATACAGGATTAAACCATTCCTAACCCCATCTGCTAGAACTGTTATTGCCCGTACACATCTGCTATCAACCCTTCTTTATGCCTCACCCATTTTCGTAAACCTAAGCAAATCAAACCTCAATAAATTTACTAGGTGCTACAATAACATTGACAGATTTGCCACAGGATCAGCTTATAGAACCCATCACTGCCTTAACCTTTAATCGTTAGACTGACTTGAACTACCCTATCAACTGCAATATAACCAACTAATAGTTGTTCACAAAATCCTTTACCAACCAGACAGTACACCCATGCTGAAAAATATTATTACCCCCTACAGTAACCTAAAATCCCTTCACTTTTCAAAAAAATTGCTAGTGCAAACTGTTAAAACCAACAATTCATCTGGTGAATCACTATTCTCCAACAGTGCCAGTAAAAACTGGAACCTACTTCCTGCTGAACTCATCCTTATCCCAGTTCAAAAAATCCCTTAGGAAATACCTAAAAATGCAGTGGCTTTGTCCCTGTACAAACCCTGACTAACCCCCACTCACACATAATTCATAAATAAGAACCTCATTACAAGAATAAAACTCTGACTCTCTTAACTGTTTAAAATTCAAAACGTAAGGTAATACCACTATTCTCCAAAGTATCCTTGAGCAAAACAAAGCAGCAACCAATAACCAAGTTGAAACTCCAAAGGACAAACACTGTCTTTTATTCCAAACAGCACATAAAACAAGAAAAGATGAGCTGCGCTTTCGCGCTATGCACGCTTCATCAGATCTAATTAAACAACAGATACAACTTTTCTTATATAGTAGATGTCGACCAATAAAAAGCACACATCAATTTGGGCAACCTGATTCAATTAAAGTAGTAATTAATTCATCAATTAACAATTTACAATGTCCCTATAGAGAATATTATGTAGCCTAATGCTTCAGCTCAACCAGAGCTCTGGTATCTTGCTATTTCACCTAGAGAGCTAAAACTATGATGGATACACATTGATTTGTTGCAGTCATTCAACTTAGGTGCCATAATTCAATATCAATAAAACGCACATTCCATAAAGGTCACTTGTTATTGATGGCTATTGTTAAAACTAATCTAAAAAGAAGAAAGAAATATAGCTAGTCATTCACTCTCCTTTTCAACAGTTTCCGTAGCAACCCGTCCTGGATAATGCAAACAACAAGGTGTAAAATGTTGATTATTAATGCATAAAAATTCTCCATGAAGAGAAGTATAACTCTAAAAGCACTGTAAAGTATGAGGTTCAAAGACACACAGAAGAGCATAATCCATAAATATGCAACTATACTGATCTATGCTACCTAATATAACTTATATGAATTCAATTAAAGTAATACTGCTAAGTAGAAATGCCATAGAACAGAATGCAACAATGCGCATTAGATCTAAATAGAAATGCATAATATGAGACAAAACATGTAAAAAAGCTTATAAAAAACATGTAAAATATAAATAAACAAATGTTTGCTCATAGCATCTGAATCTTAAAATAAGCACAAGTAATCAAGAAATAAATATAAGTATTCAAAACTAGTTGATCACTTGTGTAACATCCTATATGGAACTAACTAGCGTATTACACCACTTTAAATACAAGTACTCAAAGCACATGAAGCACAAGCGCATATGATATCATTATGCGCAAATATAAAGTGTAAACAAAGCCTGATGATAACAATTGAGATGTATACAATTAAAAATATATAACAATAGTTGCGTTAATGAATAGTATATCTCCACCATCAATGCATGTGAATATACTAAGTTATTCTTGGAGAAAATTCCATATATAATAATCAAGTTGTGTAACTAGTTTACGATTTATCATAAATAAAGAAAAAATATATGTATATATGAAATAATATGAAATAACATGTAGACACTTAAATACATTAAGTTAATGTTAACCAAAATATGCAAATTACAGTGCCACAATGGTCATCCAAAAAACATAACATATGTGTATATATATTGAGCTTAATTGCAAACTCTACTAACTGCATACAATAAAAATGTACACTAAAATATTATTGTAAATATATATTATAAAATATGATAAAAATATTAATCACATTCAATTCTTAGGACCCAATTTTATATATCTGTTCTCATAGATAAACGATATCCCTTAAAATACATTGGTGGACACCAGGAATGATGGGTTCCATATAAGAATAAGATAAAATATGAATATAAGCTAAAAGTATTGTGACCACTGAATCAATTCTAATAAATTACATTACTTCATCATACAAATCCTGAGTTCCTTATTAACATAAACTGAATAAAAATGTAAACATAAGAATAAAGATGAATATATATGTATATATCTAAGAACGATGAATCCATGCACAAACAACTTGAAATTGATGGATATGCAAAACAGGTATTAGGCACTACAAAGGTTAATAAATATGATAATGAAATATCTGCTCTGTAAATCACTATGAAACTAATTTTTATAAATTAATAAATAGTTCTATGAATAACCCTATTATTTCATATATTCTAGGGATCAGGGCAAAGTGTTAGGCAGAATATGTGTATAGATAAATCAAAGTTTCTAAACTTACATATTAAATAGCCTAAATATATTACCTCTGTTTTAGGATCGGTTTCAGTGAAATATAATTGTTAATCCCAGGATCCCTATGTGCCCCAGTCTTAAATATCCAATTCAATTCTAACTTTGCTAAATGGTTGGTGTTGTCCCCCATTCTAATATTCTTTTCCAATGTCTGCAAGACCCTAAACCTAAACTCATGTGTAGGATGCTGATTAACATGTCTAGCAAGGGCGTTTGTTTCATTTCTCTTACGTATATCATAGATATGGTTATACAAACAGTCTTTTAATCTTCTTGTAGTTAAGCCAATGTAAAAGGCCGGACAAGACATACAATTCGCCATGTATATCAAATTGGTGCTATTGCAATCATAATGCCCTCTCGGTTTAAACTCAAAGATGCCTTCAGAATGTGTGTAGCTTTGTGTAATTGTAATGTACTTACACATGTTACACGAATTACAAGGGAAAGTGCCTAGGGCTAAATGGTTATAGTTGCCTATGTTGTTAGTGAAATTCTTCGAAAATATTTCTTTCAAGTTGTCACATGTTCTAAAAACAAACACAGGTCTAATGCCAACCAGAGCTCTTATTTCTTCTGTGGCAGTTAGTATATTCCAATGCTTGTTGATAATTTTTCTAATCTGAGCATTGTCATTGGAATATTTCATATAATAGGCAATTTTGTCTCTATCATACCCCTTGTAGCTATGATATATTTCATAGTTGAAATCATTAAAGTCAGTATTCCGTTTCTCCACTGTTCTCTCATGCGGAACCTTGTTCTTTCTGATATTATTCTCATGTATATCTCTGTTACTATTTATTAATTTGTGAGAAGGAATAATACTCTCTCTTATACTTCTCACTAACTTCTTATTGTAACCTCTAGCTACAAAGATACATTCCATACTATCAGCTTCCTCTTCAAGCACCAAGGGGTCCTGACAGATCCTGACTAATCTGGCAAACTGGCCTTTCACAATCCCTGTAAAAACGTGCCTGGGGTGCATGCTGCTCTGGTCTAGAATACTATTTCTCCAGCAGTTCTTCCTATGGAGTTTAGATGTAATGATGCCTTCTCGATTGAAATAGAGGTTCACATCTAAAAAATTGACACTCAACTTGGAATGTTCAAAAGTAAATCTGAGGAAATCAGTAGTGGACTCTAAATAAATGACAAATTCTTGTAATTCTTCTGTCGTTCCAGTCCAAAATAATATAACATCATCCACAAATCTTCTATAGAAACTTATCTTCCTCATCCAAACATTATTGAACAGAAAATTAGTTTCCCAAAAATACAATACCAAGTTGGCATAGGAATTTCCCATGTCTGCAAATAGTACTTATAATTGAAAGTAAATACATTGTTGTTCAACACAATGTCCAACAGTTGGCCAATCAAAATCTGTCTATCCGTAGAGAAGCCACTGTCAGTCACCATGACTTCCCGGATTGCTTGCATACCATATTCATTAGGTATGCAAGTGAACAGGTTACGGACATCTAGAGTGACCAAAATCAGTGTATCTACTTCTGGTCTATCTTGTTTTAACATGTCTATGTCTCTCAACAGATGTTGTGTATCTTTTAAGATGGTACCAACTCTGTCTACAATGGGTCTCAACATTTTTTCTAAAAAGATCGAAAGGTTATCATTGGTATGGGTTTGGTATCCTTGTGTACTTTAGGTAGACCCTTTAGCACTGGTATTAAAGGTTCATCTATGTGTAAGAACTCATACATTTCAACGCTGATCTGGTGACACATAAGTAAGTCATAAAGGTTGTCACTGATGTTATTAATAATATTCACAACCTGCTCCAATTCAAGTTCTTTATATGTAGTATCGGAGCTGAAAGAAGTCTCAATAATGTGGATATATTCAGATCTATCCAATAATACAACCCCCCCCTCCCTTGTCTGCAGCAGTTACTATAATATCTGGATTGTTGCGTAACACATTGAGTGAATTAAATTCATTTCTATCTAAATTGCAAAACTTGTTGTTAACATGCTTAGATGAATAGAACTTATACATATCTACCTCACAGGATTTAACAAAACATTCTACCATATGTGGTAGTGGAGGACAAAAAGTGCTTTTACGCTTAAATTTAAAAGCCGATACATTTTCAACATTGACTGATGTTACTTTCTGATTCGCAAAAAACATCTTGATAGCAATGTTCCTAGCAAACAATCTCAAGTCAGTAAAAGTTTCTGTCTGCAGGCTCGGTTGAGAGGGGATAAAACTCAACCCTCGATTCAAGAGGGATAAGTCAGAGTCAGATAAAGTAAAACAAGAATGATTATAAACCAAACCAGTCAGTTCAGTTGTTTTTTCTCTGTCCTGTGAATTCTTCCGTTTCCTGGGGCCTCGGCTCGTTGATCTCCCTCTGGGGAAACGATTTGTTCTGATAGGAAAAGGAGCATCAGGTGGTTTGTTGAACATCTGGGTCATCAACAGGAAGGAGCGCTAACTGATTAGGAGGCGGTGTACTAATATCCAATAGTGAATGACTAGCTATATTTCTTTCTTCTTTTTAGATTAGTTTTAACAATAGCCATCAATAACAAGTGACCTTTATGGAATGTGCGTTTTATTGATATTGAATTATGGCACCTAAGTTGAATGACTGCAACAAATCAATGTGTATCCATCATAGTTTTAGCTCTCTAGGTGAAATAGCAAGATACCAGAGCTCTGGTTGAGCTGAAGCATTAGGCTACATAATATTCTCTATAGGGACATTGTAAATTGTTAATTGATGAATTAATTACTACTTTAATTGAATCAGGTTGCCCAAATTGATGTGTGCTTTTTATTGGTCGACATCTACTATATAAGAAAAGTTGTATCTGTTGTTTAATTAGATCTGATGGTGCTCATCTTTTTCTTGTTTTATGTGCTGTTTGGAATAAAAGACAGTGTTTTTATTCTCACTTCTCGTGGTGTGTCCTTTGGAGTTTCAACTTGGTAACTGTTTAAAATTCTATGCATCACCCACCTACTGGAAAGATTTAAAGTTAACACTACACTATGTATGATAACCACCATAATATATGTGTTTTCCTTTTTCAGATGAAATCTTTAACTATTTCTTTTTCAGCTACTTGCTTCCAACCTTTGCTGTGTGTATGTGAGAAAAACATGTACCTGTGTGTACATATCGTTAAACAAATCTCAATTTTGTGATAACTCACTGTAATAATTTCACTGTATTTACCCTTGTTTTTGTACATTTGGAGCTTTTCTCCCCGGGCCTCCGCTGAAAATGGACCTGTATCCAGTCAGACTTTCCCAGTTAACAAATGTAAAATAAAATAAAAATAAAATCCAGCGAATGGCCGAGGGAAATCTTTCCCTGCATTAAATTAGCCTTTTGCTGTTTTTTGTGTTCAATATTACAAGTTCGATGTTTAGGTGTTCGATCACCTAAGCATTCGATCTTGTAATATAGACCCTTTGAAAGTTGGTGAATCACCCTGTACCAGTACAGCTGTCACCACTGGCAAACCCCAGGGATATGTGCTTGGTCCTTCACTGTTTGAATTGTATTTCTCGACAGTTCAGGCAAAAGTATATGGCCTGTGCCTTACCGAGTTTACTGATTCTTGCATATTGTGTGCAATAATTGAGTCCACTAATGGTGATAACATATCACAAGAGGAGATAACACAAACAACTGAATGGTGACAAAGGCACATGATCGACAAATAAACACAGAAATGTGTGTATGTAATGTTGTTTGTCTTAAAAGTAGAGTTCCATGTTAATCACAGCATTGACAGCAGTCTTGCTATGCAGAAACCCAGTGATGCAAGCACTGGAAACGCACTTAGATAGCAATCTGAACTTTGACCATCAACTGTCCACACTACTATTCAAAGCCTATGTTGTATGCATCCTAAGTCATGCCATCATATTGATATCTTAGGATTGTATGATGGCAGTATAGTCAAACCTCATTACAGCACTAACAGAGTATAATGTTCTTTTCTACATGTACCTCACCAGACACATGCAGCAGCTAGAGAGACCACAGGGCTTTCTCAGCAAGATAACACAGTGCCTACACAGCATGTCATGATGTATGTCGATAGATTGGAAGCCATATCACTATAAACTTTATTGTATAGGATGAAGTGACTTCTGCCTGACCCTGACCTGGTGGGAGTACTGCATATCCAAAAATGTGATATAGCTGATGACATCAACAATGCCTATTGAACAGAAGATGATAGTGTCCCACATGCTGGTGTAAAATGCTCTCTGTAATGTCAAACAACAGCTCACACATACACAGAGCTGACTGCAATAAGAATAAAACCCGTACCTAAGTGCACATACTATGGAACACAGTACTTTACACAAACACCACAGTTCAAGTCCAACTTGTAGTGTGTCTGACAACACTTTATAGCTAATGACATCAGCAGTGTCTGTGGGGGAGAAGACAACAGTTTCCCACATGCTGGTATAAAATGGTATCTGTAGTGACAAGCAATACCTCACACACACAGTTGACTGCAGTGAAAATAGAACCCTACCTGTCTAAGAACATGGACTACAAAATACAGTGCATTACATAAGCACCACAGTCCAAATCTGACCAAGAGTGCAGGTGAACTTATAGTAGATGGCATCAGCAGACCATGTGGGAGACTAAAGGTTAGGATGCCTATATGAAATGGATGTGTAGCCATGAGCAAGTATCAAAATAGTGTCAATCTATGTAATGGGAGAAGTAACTGTAAGATACATGTCTGATCTGCTGTCTAGACACACACACCAGTCTACTGCAGTGAGAACAGAACCCCGATCTATTTAGGCATGCAGACAATGGAACACAGTACTTAACGCAAATCTGATTTACATAGCAGTGCTGGTGAATTTGTTTATTTATTTATTTAACATTTGTTTACCAGGAAAGTCAGACTGAACACAGGCCCTTTCTCAGTGTAAAAAGTCCGACTGAACACAGGTCCTTTTTCAGCAGAGGCCCAGGAGAAAAGCTCCAGCAATAAAAGTGACACACATAGAAATTAAGAAATTACAAATGATAATTAACCAAAAGAGACATACATTAGCAATGTTAATAAATGAAGACAAGAAAGGGTTTTACAGTAATATACAAATTCAAAACTAACATATAGTTGGGTAAATACAGAACTTTAGAGGAAACATTTACATAACTTGAGGTACTTGAGTATACACATATAGGGAAGGAGGAAGGCAAGATAGTTTAAAAATATGATTAATGTCTGAAGTATGGAACTATGAAGTATAGAGTCACTAAATTAGGAAGGTGTGTATGGGTATACAGAACATGGAGTTAACCAGGAGGGTAGCAAGAACAAAAACAGTTGCTTTCTAAGTGAGTATATAAGAGTTTTTTGAACTGTATTATGGAGTTGTTTGAGGAAATAGAGGTGGGTAGTTTATTCCATATTTTAGGAATGACTTTTGAGAATAGAGATTCCCCAGCTGAGCTGTTAGCGTTGGTGGTTTCTAACAGGAGTTTTTCACTAGAACAGAGTTTTCTAGAGGTGGTGTATGGTTGCATAAGTTTTTGAGAGCAGGGGGTTTATCTGGTTCATGCAGAATTCTGTGGGAAAATGTTAGTTGTTTATATTGGAACAAGCTCTAGCCAGTTTAGTTGTTTAAGGGCAGTGCAATGGTGTGACCTGTATGTGGAGTCAGTAGCATACCTGGCAATTTTATTGTAACAGGTTTCTAGTTTTGTAAGATCTGTTTTGTGGAGGTTGGTTAATACTGGGGAGACATATAACAGGGATGACAGGAGGTGTGTACGGGCAATGACAGCTTTTGTGGATGTAGTTAAAAATTGTTTGTTTCTGTAAAGGAGTTCTAATTTTTATGAACTTTTTTGATAGTTTGAGCTATATGGATATCAAATTTCAGATTATTGTCAATTTTGACCCTTAGCAGTTTAGTATGTGCCACTGGGGTGATGATAGTTTTGTTTTTGGACTCTAGAGTGAAATTTAGGTGAGTAGAAGGAGTTATTGAGGGGTAAAAGAGAAGAAGCTTGGTTTTATTAGGGCTTAGAATGAGTTGAGAATTGATGAGCCAGGTTTCTACTGATAGAAATGAATCGTGGGTTATGGTGTGGAGGTCTTATAAGGAGGGGGCAGAGCATATGAGAGTAGGATCATCTGCATATTGTATCACAGATACACGATAAGTGGAAGTGTGGAGTTGGTTGGTAAAGAGAGAAGAGTAGAGGTCCTAGAACTGAGCCTCGTGGGACTCCTAAAGAAACTGGGAGGAGAGAGGAGAGGTGGTGTTGCCACAGTATGGCCTGTACTGTGTAGTTTTGAAACCAAGTGATAGAGGAACTAATAAGGTTTAGGAAGAAGAGGACTTTCATCAATTTATCATGATTTACCATATCAAAGGCTTTGGATAAGTCTAAAAATATGGCTGATACGAATTGTCCTAAATTTCTATGGTGGTTAACTGTATTAATAAAGAACATAAAGGTTGTAGTGGTACTGTGATAGGGTCAAAATCCATGTTGTGTAATTGATAGTAGTTTGTGGGTGTGAGCTGAACTTACAATAGGTGACATCAGCAGGCCATGTGGGGGAAAGAAGTTGAGAGGCCTGTATGAAATGAATGTGTAGCCTTGAACAAGTACGAAAATACTGGAAATCTATGTATTTGGAGAAGTAATTGTAGGATACACACATCTGCTCTGCTGTCTACCACAAACACACACACACACACGCGCACACGTGCACACATGCACACTCACGCACAAACACACACACACACACACACACACACACACACACACACACACACACACACACACACACACACACACACACACACACACACACAGTCAACTGTAATGGGAACAGAACCACTACCTATCTAAGTAGACAGACTACAGAACACAGTACTTAATGCAAGTGCCACAGCTCAAGTCTCATTTATATAGAAGTGCAGGTGAACTTATAGTAGATGACATCAGCAGGCCATGTGGGAGATAAGAGGATAGGAGGCCTGCATGAAATGGATGTGTAGGCATGAGCAAGTATCAAAATACTGGCAATTTATGTAATTGGAGTAGTAACTGTAGGATACACATGCCTGCTCTGCTGTCTAGTTTCACACACACACACACACACACACACACACACACACACACACACACACACACACACACACACACACACACACACTAAACAGCAGTGAGAACAAAACCCATATCTAAGAACACAGACTGCAGAGCACAGTATATCACACAGGCATTATGGCACAAGTCTGTTTTATACAAGAGTGCAGGTGGACTTATAGTAGATGAAATCAGCAGGCCATGTTGTTTACAACAGGTTGTGAGGCCTGCATAGGCACATAGGTTCATAGGTTCATATGAGGCTACTAGCCTAATAACACTAGGGTCTCTAGAAGATTAGCTCTGTAAAAACATAAATGCCCTTATTGAGCATAGTTGGATGGTCATTTTTAGCAGAGCATGTTTGTCAGCAGTGCCAACTGGCATTGTCCATGAGGGACATAGATGCCAGCCCAGAAGTGACTTTACAATCACCGAACCAGTAGTCAAGGTTGCAATTGAACAGGGTCATTGAGTAGCGCTGCTTCACATGCAGTGGTAGCCTATTACAGAAGAGTGTGAATTGCTGTGGGATATATCTGTCTCCCCAGCATGTTCTGTTTATGTCACAGGCTAGGTTGAAAACCCTGGATCTGGGGAAAATTATAGTCTTTCCATTTGAATTGCAGATGTCCAATCATTTACAGAAGGCTAAGGTCTGAGATTGCTGTGCAGGGCAGCCATAAGTCACTTCTCAGCGGCCTGCATGATATTGAGTACAGTGACAGGTATGTCAGCCTTTCATGTAAGTCATGTTTGGAGGCCTGGGAGACTCCCCGGCAAAACTCTGTGTATTGTCCAATTGCCACAGGTGTCTTTTGAGGTACAGAGAGATCTGAGCATTGTACTCCATTATTGGTGTGATAACAGTAGAGTACAGGAGAGGTATGACTACCCTAGTCTTGCATGTAATGTCTATATGTATGATGTGCACAATGCAGATTTTTATGTCACCACTGTGGACACATAGTGATGAAAGCGTAGATTGCTATCAACATGTGCTCCCAAGTCTCACAACACTGTGCTTGAGCTTAGAGGGTGCTATGTATATCATAATTAACAGGGGTACTTCATTGACAAAGGTGACAAAGAGTCATTTCATGCTTAAAGTTCAGTCCATGAGTTTGTCACCAATCATCAGTCTGTGTTAGTCCCTAGTGTAATATGTTAACATCACTGGGGGACTCTATATTAGTGCATCGATTAAGAATAATTTGCTAACTTGGTAAACCACAGGCCATCTTCTGTTGTCTGTACTTCAGGGAAGTATTTCCCAAACAGTTGAAGGCCCAGCACAAATCCTTGTGGTATCCTAGGCAGTCCTATGGCAGGACAAGCTATCATCTTGCCTACCCACCACATTAGGAGTCCCCCAGGGCTTGATACTAGGACCCCTTCTTTTCTCCATCTTTATCATTGACCTTCATTCAGTCATCTCAGATGCTACCTGCATTCAATATGTGGATGACTCCGCCTTGATTTGTTCTGACACCTCAACAGCTACTTTATTCACATTAACCCAAAATGCCTTTAATACAATGGAAAAATGGCTCTCCAATCAACATTTAATCCTAAACCCCAACAAAACTAAGTTGCTCCTCTTCTCCCCACATGCAGGACCCCCTGCCATCCTTCAACATAACTGCTAGCAATGGCACTATTATCTCCCCAGAAGCCCAAACTAAACTACTGGGTGTCATAGTTGATAACCTGAAGTTTGATGCGCATACAAATCATACTATCAAAACCATTAATAAAAAACTTGGCTCTCTTTACAGAACCAAACCTTTCCTTACCCCACTTGCTAGAACTGCAATTGCCTGTTCCCATCTGTTATCAACTCTTCTCTACACCTCATCTTTATTCTCCAACTTAAACAAAACAGATCTTAATAAACTATCATCCTGCTATAACCACATTGCCAGATTTGCTACTGACGCAACCTACTAGACACACCACTGTCACACCCTAAATCGCCTAGGATGGCTTGAACTGCCAAGCCTACTTCAGTTCAACCAGCTAATAGTGGCACATAAAGTCCTTTACCAACCAGAAAATATACCTACACTAAAAAATATTATCAGCCCCTACACCAGCACCTGGCCACTGCAATCATCCACTAGACTTCTAGTTCAAACATACAAATCCAACTACTCAGCTGGGGACTCTCTGTTTGCCAACTCTGTTGGAAAAATATGGAACAGACTTCCAGCTGACTTGACCCTAGAACCCTCACTAACTCAATTCAAAAACAAACTCAAGAAATACTTCAAAACTCATTGGTTATGTCCTTGCACTAACCCCAACTAGTGACCTCTCTATTTCTTAGGTGCCTTACCTTCAACTACTTCTAACTTTTTTCTACCACTCCATTTCAGGAAGGGTCAATTGTATAACTGCTGCTCAGTGTGTCTTAAACCTAAATGTAATGTTATGTATGTTTAACTTTGAAAATAATGTTATGTTTTGCAAAGTGTTTTATAATAAGTTAGTACTATGTGTGCTAAATGCTGGTATTGCTTATGACTGTAATCTGCTTGAAACTAGCATTTACTAAATGTTCAATGTGAATTATTATCTTAGAGCTTTTCTCCCAGGGGCTCCACTGAAAATGGACATGTATCCAGTCAGACTATCCCAGTCAACAAATGTAAAATAAATAAATAAATAGAACAAATATTCCATTGGTGAGTGGGCTAGTGGGGGGTGCAGTCCCCAATTCTGAGTGTGTATGTTCTCTTGTTGAGCCATTTGGCTCCCCATCTAGTACTCTATGGCCTAATTCCCATATAGGAAATCTTCACTATGAGACATGAATGGGGGATAGTGTCAAAGGACTTGGATAACTCAACACAGGTCTTTGGGCTCAGTATCCAAGAAGTCCACAAAGGTCAATAAGTGAGACCTAGCCGTTCCAAACCCAAAATGGGTAGGGTCAAGTATGTTGAAGGCCACCTCTGTCCCTGTGGATATGGTCCTTGCTGATTCCTGCAATAGCCATGCAGATAAGGTTTTTTTAGCCAGTAGCTCTAGTTCTGCATGTTACCAGATTGATGTTCATTGCACAGCACACAAGATGTGATATTAAATTTTGCAGTGTGGTTTATATATGTGTGGAAAAAGTGCTGAGACCATAGGGTGTATCTAATATTTTTAACTACTTTTGCATTACTGTTGGTGCATGTTGGTGAGTAATGCACCATCGTGCAATAATGCATTAAAGAAAATAAATGAAAAAGATAGGACAGTGGTGAAATTGGGATGCTAAACTCTGACAGTACTGAGTTTCTGGAATACACCTGCTACTTAACTGACTCTTTGGCAGCACATGTTAACATAGTAATAGATTTCTTTTTGGGGTCAGATGGTACTGGGTTTGAATACAGCTGAACCTAACACTTTCAAGTAATTTTGTATTAACATTGCTACACCTTACTGTGTGATGCACACCATCATCCAATAATGCATTAAAGAAAATACATGAGGAAGATAGAACAGTGGTGAAATGGGGAATAAGCAGAGGTAAGAACAAATGGAATGCAATACAGGAATGTGCAGGAGGGAGGTAGGAAAGAACCATAGCTATCAATTTCTTCAACAGTAGAAACTAATAATATATGCAGAATATTAGCTGAATTTGAACTGTGACCCCAATACAATCATGTTGTATAATCAATTGGATCAAATCAATTGTGTCAAATAGACATGTGTGTGAAAAGGAGAGCTATGTATGGGATGATTTTTATTTGAGGCACACATGTCCTTTTTTTTTTTTTTTTTTTGGGAGAGAGACAGGAATGTTGGGGAAGGGATATAGGTATGTCTGGGCCTGGTAAGTTGAGTAGGTGAGGAAGCAATTGTAGTCAGACAAGACAAACAAGAAAAGTCACAGAGATGGTGATGGACACTAGAGGTCAGTGGACACCATGGATGGGGACATCCAGGAACTATGGACGTCAAGCTCATTGACAGTTAGTATCGCATCCTCACCCACAGTGTCACTGTCACCTCTCTCCACCACTGGCTGGATAATTCAACATCTCCTTCTCCTCCTACTGGTCCTACATAAAATTAGGGAGAGCAGCACCTCCATCCAGTGTAGGTGTGCACCAACAGTGAGGTACACAACCCTACACACAATATCTGGCAATTCAACATGGGTGATAAACTCACCACCCCTGCCATGGCTTCCAGAGGTAACCACTGGCCTACCCTCCAGGGCAGAGCAACCTGAGCAGGCAGGTAGTGCAGGAGCAGCAGAGGTGGTGCTGCCAGATGTGCTGGGCAATGGTGCTGGGCCAGTGGAGTGGGGGCAGGTGGATCCCATAGGGCAGGCCTACCCCACTGTGCAGTTAAGCATTTCATGATGTGGTAAACATGGATGACATGGACACATTTTGATGACACATAGTAAATAAAACAAAAAAAAAGACATAAAGGTTGGGGTGAGAGAAAAAAAAGATAATATTAGTACCTTCATATGTAACATACAATGCATTAATACAATTATTTGACTCTATTATCTTAACCTTTACTCTTAAGACTACCACCACCTAACAGATAACTTATTACTTTTAAGACTACTTGCTCCTAACAGATGCACATTATACTACAGGCTGTAGCAAGTACTCCTTCACATATGCATATATTGTACATATGCATGTTCCAGTTATCCAGATTACAGTTTACAGCAGGGAATGAGTGTCACTGGTCTAGAGTTTTTACTTTAAATCTTTCAGTTATTCATAGTTGAGGAATCAACAGTTATTGTATCGTTGGGAAGTGTGGTATTTGAACCCATCACTTCTGATTAAACTGCAATATTGTACTCATGGTTTGGGCTACACACTAATGCATGCCAACTTGCTTTTACAGTTGGAATATGCAGGTTCAGTTTGATGCAACTGTATAAAATACCAAACAAGCTATATTTGTTTGTTCTACAGACTGATACATGCATACTTGCTTTTACAGTTGAGATATGCATGCTTAATCTGATCCAACTGTATAAAATACAAAAAAAGCTATCTTTAACTTTTAGTGCTAGAATAATACTCTGCTGCTGCATACATGCCAAATGCTTCCCTCATCCTCACCAGTCTAGTGGCAGGGGTCCTAACATTGCACGCCCTCTCCATCTTAGCTGTGAAAAAACTGAGCAGAATACCATTATGAATACCAGTCTTGCCTATATTCAGTTTTTAAGCCTTACAAGTAGTCTTTGTAGTTAATACTTACACATTTGTGGGATGCCTTCCTTCCTAAATTACTCAATCCAAGCATCAAGGGTACCCGTCTTCCTCCTTGGTCACTCAAGTGGTAATTACATTGGTCACCAGTGCAGGGGATATCAGCAGCACTGGTCATAGCCCAGGCCAAACTATCCCAAGCCTCTGACTTATACTGAGACCCACAATAGTCCCCCTGCAGCAACCTGACACTGTGATATTTCACTAGGTGTCCAACAGAAATCTTGGACTCTTGGACACATCATCTCTGAGCCCTAAATCTCACACCATCTACACGAACAACTGCCATGTCTTCCACGCTCAAGAGTAATGGAAACTGATGGTTTCCCAGCATTTCCAGTTATCGTGTTTACTGGGAATGTGTGCACTGTTTGAAAATGTTGCAGACCACTTACCATCATGCAGCCCTAAGGATTCTGCACTTTGTAAACACAAATGCTCTGGAACAATTAGTCCACACCCCCAAAAGGGGAAGGAATGTCCTTGATCTGGTACTCACTAACATGGGAGATCACTGCACCACCCCATGTGTAAGACCCTCCCTGGTAAGGTCTGACCATAAATCAGTCATATTCAATGTAACAATCATACCTGACCCTCACCACAGGATCCAAAAGATTGAAAAGTTTATCCAAAGCAAACTATAGCTTCCTAAGTGAAGGCATACATAGTTTCAACCCTCCTGCCACCAGTGACAGTAAAGACTCCTTTACAGAGGTATACACAAATGCTCTGTATAAACAGCTTTAAAAGTGTATAGACTTAGCTGTAACACAACAGATCAAAACTTGCTCACAAAAATACAAGCCACCCTGGTGGACAGCTAACATAAATAGATTTTACAACATGAGAAAGAAACTGATGCCCAGGAATTAGAGGGAACAGTCTCAGCAGAAGAACACCCTCCACAGCTTGAACAAGCAAATGCAATATCTTGTAAAGTCATCTAAAGCAAATTATGAAATTAAATCAACATCCATAAGTAAGGATGATCACAAGGCATTCTTTAGCTGTGTCTGTAATGTAAAAGGGAAGGCCCAGATTTGCATCAGATTCATCGTGGATGGTACCAGTCATACTGAACCTGAGGACATCACCAACCTGGTAATAGACAGATTTGGCAAAAATTTCTCACCCTTGTCTCCAGCAATAATACCACAAAGCATACCTGTCACCAGTTCTCTACCTATTATCTCCAAATAACAAGTCAAAGCCGGACTCAACAAGGCCAAAAACACAGCCTCTATGGGAACAGTTAACATCTCAGGCTGCTTACTAAATGGTGTAAAGCAAGAGTTAGTGGAACTACCGGGTACTCTCTTCAACCAAAATCTAAGTACTACTATTATACCAGCAGACTGGAAAACAGCAACCATACTCCCATTGCACAGAGGGGGTCAGTCCCTCAACCTACCCAGGGAACAATAGACCCATACGTCTGACCAGCCTTGTCTATAAGGCCATGGAGAGAATCATCTTGGACCTTATCAACAAGGACATTAGTGACCTTCAAACTCTTGACCCAACCCAGTTTGGCTTCATTAAGGGCAGATCATGCCTGTTAAACCTAGTGGAATACTTTGAGTGTCACCAAAGCCCTGGATGAAAGCAAATCAGTACATACTGCCTATCTCGACTTGGCCAAGGGCTTTGACTCAATCCCCAACTCAGGCATCCATGACAAACTTACCCAGCTGGGGACTAACTTATAATTCATTAGACTAGTGGATGACACAGTGGTGTAGCAGTTAGCACTATTGCCTCACAGCAAAAGGTTTTCCCGTTTGATTCTTGGCTGGGGTACTTTCTCTGTGGAGCCTGCATGTCCTCCCTGCATTCATCTGGATTTCCTCCAGGTGCTCTGGTTTCCTTCCACATTCCAAAGACATGCAATAGGTGGATTGGTCACTCTAAATTGGTCCTAGGTGTGAGTGTGTGTGTGCGCACCCTCTGAGGGGGGGATTGGGCCTTGAGCTAGCAACCCGATCCTGTAAAACCCATACCTGCTACAGAAACAACAAGTGCTGAAGGTAGCTTGTTGCCCGATGTGCTGAATGCACTGGAGTGAATCCAGCATCATTAGACCAGTAGCCAACTGGCTCATCAACAGAATGCAAGCAGTCATACTTGAGGATTCCACCTCTACCAGCAGACCTGTTACCAATGGTGTTCCCAAAGGTCTGTGCTTGGCCTTCTACTGTTTGGAATTTATTTTCAGAAATTCAGGTGATAACAGATGACCTGTGGCTCACCAAGTTCGCTGATGACTGCAAACTGTGTGCAATCACTGAATTCCAAAATTATGTCAACATACTACAAAATGGGCTTGCATACATAAATGATTGTTGCCAAAGACACAGACTTAAACTTAACCCAAAACATATGTACTATTATCCCTTTCAGCAAAGGAGAGGTACCTCCAGTTTACACTATTAATAATACCCCGAGTTCCAACACAGTGGTTAGAGATTTGGGAATGCAGGTTGATAGCAATGTCGACTTTAATCATCATGTTTTCACACTGGTAAGGAAGGGCCGTTATGTTGCACACCTCATAAGTAAGGCCATAGTATCCAAGACTAAGGATGTTATCAGTTCACTGTTTTCGTCCCTCATCAAACCAATAATAGAGTACAATGCTGTCTTTTGAATGTACCTCACCAGACACATGCAGCAGCTGGAGAGGCCTAAGAGGTTTCTCACCAAGAAAATCCAGGGACTTCAACACATGACCTACATGAACAGACTGAAGGCCCTGTCACTATACTCTGTATTGTATAGAATACTGAGAGGTGACTTGTGTCTGGCCTACAGACTCACTCACCATAGCTACCTCTCCCTAGCCTGCAACATCAACAGGACATGCTGGAGAGACAACTATCTTTCCCAGATATTGTCAATGCTATGGAACAAACTCCCAATTTATGTGAAACTGAACTCATAATTCAATAATCTTGTTTAAGCATAACTTGGACAATTGGATGGGAAATTGTAAAATTACCCCTGGTGTTTCACTGATGTCACTCTTAGCGGCAACTAGTGCTGATCATGGATTCGCAAACATGGCCTACGTATGTTGGTCTATAAGGGAAAAATTGCACAACTTGGCTAGGCTTGAAAAGGCCCTAAGATCCTTAGCCTGGTAAGCTCCTGTTAACCTGTTAAACTAAGGCCATTATGGTAGTAGCTTCATATAAACCTATGAAGCTATGAACCTATGCCATGCCTGCTAACATGTTTTCTCATACATGTCCTGCTGTCATGTACTTTAAGTTTAGCTGCAGTCCTGAAAAAGTCAGAGTTGTGCCGTGCTGCTTGTGTTAAGTATTGTGTTCTGTAGCCTGTTTATTTAGATAGGCAAGGATTTTATTCTGACTGTAGTCAACTGAGTTTGTGTGTGTGTGTGTGTGTGTGTGTGTGTGTGTGTGTGTGTGTGTGTGTGTGTGTGCTCATGTGAGTGTGTGTGCTCTTGCTTGACATTACAGAGAGCCTTTTGCTACAGCATATGGGACGCTGTTATTCCCATATTCTCAACAGACACTGCTGATGTTATCAGCTATATCAGATGCTTGGATGTGCAGTCATCCCACCAGAGGATGGTCAGACACTGGTCTGGAGCCAGGCAGACATCACCTCATCCTATACAAGACAGATTAGTTGGTAGTGCCCAGAGCCTACCACCTGGCACTTCTAGCCATAGCCCATGACATTCCCTTTGCAGTTCATATGGGCATAGTGTACAATGAGACATAATATGCATAACCTTTATTGGCCTAGGATTTCTAGAGATGTGACAGGGTACTGCAGGAACTTTGAGCAGTGCCAAAAGGTAGGCAAGGCAGGAGACAAGATGAAAGCTCCTTTGATGTCTTTGCCTGTGATTGAGGAGCCATTTCAGAGGGTAGCTATGGATATTGTTGGGCCTCTGAGTACTCCAAGTTCCACAGAAAAAAAGTATATCCTAGTGGTAGTAGATTATGTTACCAGATACCCTGAGGGAGTGGCTCTGTCCTCCATTGAGGAAGAAAAGGTGGCAAATGCTTTGTTAGAGATTTTCAGCAGGGTAAGTTTCCCAAAGGAAATACTGACTGACAGAGGTTCCAGTTTATGTCAGACCTGCTGGTTTGTCTGTGGAAGTGCTGTGTGGGTGAAGCACCTAAAGACCATCCCCTACCATCCCCAGACCAACGGTCTTGTGGAGAGTTCAAACTCTACATTAAAGACCATGCCATGGGCATTTGCAGACCAGTTTAAGAGGGAGTGGGGCAAATATCTGTTCCATCTGTTGCTTGCTTACAGAGAGATGCCCCAGGAATCCACAGGTATTTCACCCTTTGAGTTGCTGTATGGGCATAGGGTGAGGGGACCTCTAGATTTGATTCATGATGAGTGGAAGGGTGAGTGTGAATCCCACAAAGAGTCTGTTGTGACATATGTTCTAAACCTCAGGACAAGGCTCAGGGAACTCATGGGCTTGGCCCAGGAGAACCTGGAAGAAATCCAACAGCAGAAAAAGGTCTGGTATGACAGGAATGCTTGAGCTTGAGCTAGAGAGTGTGCTGTGGGGCAGCAGGTTATGGTTCTTATTCCTGTCAGACACAACAAACTGTAGGCAACTTGAGAGGGACCCTTCAAAGTGGTAAGGAACGTCAGTGATGTTAAATACATAGTAGAACTGCTAGGCAGGAGGTAGGGGCACACATTGTACCATGTTAACATTATGAAACCTTACCATGATAGAGAGGCCCTAGTGCTAAGTATTTGCAGAAGAAAGCAAGAGATGTCTGAGGGGGGTCTATGGCCACAGCAAGCCAGTCAGCAAAATCCCAAATTACTATTGTGGAGACTATGGCTGCAGGCATATGATATGAAAGCACAGCACTGTACTGCAATGCCAAGGCAGCTCGGATCTCAAGACAGGAATGGGTTAATGTATTCCTAGATAGGCTCATCCCTCTCAAGCAGTGTTTCTCAGGGGCCACTTGAAAAATTAGCTTGAGTCTTCAAGGGGGGAAGAAATCTTACAAAAGGATTTACTGCCAGCACAGCTATCTGGAAGTTTATAAACAATTATGTCATTTGTGAATATCAATATGATCTATATAATCTGTTTGTGTTACAAATGTATTAAAATGGTATGTCATCCATATATCAAACTAGGTTTGTACAGACATGTGTTAAAAAAGGCATTTTGTAAAGTACTGAGCTTAAAGATATATCCACAGCATGCTCTATGGGAATAGAAAAGAAATATGCATGCACTATTGTAACTGTTTAATTGCATATATTTTAGTGGAAACTGGAACACAGGAGGTTAACTTCAGTCCAGCAAAACATCAGAAAATAGCTGAAATTAAATTACTTTATGAAAGCAAGAGACAGGATGTTAGTACTAGGGAGCTCTCTGTGTTGTCTTTAAGGAGAAATGATTACTAGTTTTGAGTATGAAGGGATGTTAATTGTTTTATGACTTGCAACATCTGCCAAAGATCTGAGGTCTATGTATTTTCACAGGTAGATGATAAACACTGCTAGCTTCCAGCAGTAGAGGTTTCATCTAGGATAGAGTCAGACAACAAAAAATGATGTCATTCTGCAAGCTATCCCAGCAGTAATATTTGAGCTATTAATTTAAGACGTCTTTTAGAGAGAGACAGCATTCTGTATTCTGTCTTTGACCTAACAACAACAAGAACCATTCACTACATCTACCTTGCTCTGTAAGTAAGTTAACTAGGGTATAGTAATTCTCTTGGATTTAGTCAGGAATATAGTGAAGCATAGTTTAAATGTTTTTCTTCATTTATTTGAGACTGTCCTGCAATGTTGTTTTAAATATTTTGTAATATATATTTAGTATTGTCTTGTTCTTTTATTATTTATTATTAAATATATTTAAACATTTCATTGTGGTTAATCTGTCTAGAGATATTTAAGTTCTGAGAGTACTTGTATATATTTATTTGGTGACACTGTGAGCCACTCCTAATAGCCTTGCTCTTGGTCAAACTACCACTTGTATCAATAGTAACATTGTAATGTAAGATTGGAATTCTTTGTTAAGGGACTTAAAGTAGCTTATAAGAGGCTGGCTGGTGGCAGTGATAACTACCTTATAGTCTGGGCAAAAGGGGGGCATAACTAATAAACCTGTGCCAGCCTTTCCCATGTGTGTGTGTGTGTGTGTGTGTGTGTGTGTGTGTGTGTGTGTGTGTGTGTGTGTGTGTGTGTGTGTTGTGTGTGTGTGTGTGTGTGTGTGTGTGTGTGTGTGTGTGTGTGTGTGTGTGTGTGTGTGTGTAAATCAAACCTCAAAGTGTGTGTGTGTCAGCTATTAGGCAGGGACACAAAGCACTGGTTGGACAGAGAGGGTGCTGAAGGTCTTGGCTTGGCCACTCAGCTGAGATCTCAACTCAATAGCTGTGGCAGTGGGGAGTCTGATTGGGCATCTGGAGAAACAGGATGAAACCAGCCCTGGACTGACTGTGGTCTCTGTGTGCTCTTAAGGGAAATTGCACTTGATGCAGCAAGCTGCATCTGGAAACACTGTGTGTACTTGTCATACTCTCAATGTATGCCCCCTCATTGGTGCTAGTGGTAAAGATTAAGGCTTCTTGGTTACTGGTCTAGTGGTGGGGCATCACAATACACATTGCAGTTTCTGACTTCACAACCGTTACAAGAGCTTTCACTTCACTGGTGTGAAATTTTGATGCTATCAACTGTCTAACTTTCCAAGGCCAATATAAGTCAAAGGTACAATGAGTTCAATAACTCAAATGCAGATATACTAAGCACTAAGTTAGCTACACACCCTGAGCATCAGACACAGCTTTTGATTCCCTGAATCCAAAAGATAGAAAACAGAAATATGGAACAGTTATCACAGGGTGTTGTGTGGGAGGGGCAGGAAGCCTAGGCTGACACAAAAGGTCAGTGAGTGTGTGTGAGTTAGAAGAAGAAGAAGAAGAAGAAGGCAGATATTGGGATAAAAACAAATGGCCAGTGAGACAAACTGAGTAACTGTTGTGGCTGTGTGTCTGTAGGGAGTCATTCAGGTGAAATTGGTATGTGAGTGTTGGCATGAACACAGCCAAGCTCTGTGTTAGCTCTGTCTTATTCTGTCAAACATGGTGTGAGGCATGCATAGTAGAGGTGGAAGTTCATGATCATTATCCCTAATCATGAGAACTGGCTCCGCCAAAAGCTGCACTGGCACCTCAGTGCCCAAGGTCAGATGCAGTGCTGCTACCTGAACATGATGGATGTGTGCTGGATGAGCTCCCTTCATGGGAACACCCAGGACCCCATGCCCTGCCACATTTAGGTGAGGACAGCACACTCACTGATGGAGCAGTGAAAGTACTGCCACTGTGGGAGCATAATCAGGCATGGCCAAGTTGACTGATGATGTGGCTGACCTACATCCACAAGGATACCACTCCCCTGCCCACAGACATTCCATCACAGGCACTGCCCATTCCATGACGGACACCCCTCAGTCCATCACAGACACCCCTCATTCCAACATGTCATTTCTCCAATCCATTGAATCGGCAACACAGTGAAGGCAGCCACGCATGTCAGACTGTGCCTGATCCTCAACCCTGAGCATTTTTCTGGAGCATCTATGGGAACATCATTGTGCCTCCATGATGGCCCTAAACATATGTTGAGTGGCATGGGAAGTGACACCTTCATCAGGTGGAGATGGGACAGCAGGACCCCTCCGAGCACCCATATCAATTCTCCTGTGTGGCACCTCACCCACACTTTGGCTATGGCTAGGCTCAACAGTCTCTGAAGCCACAGTAGCCACACTTATCTTATCAATGTCCTCACACTCCACATGTCCAAAATTTGTGGGTTCACTGGACTGGGTAGGCCTAGGCCTACTGGCTGTTTCCGATGGAAATGCAGGGGATGGTTGTATGTCAACCACAGTGTCAGATTCAACCACAACCTCTGCACCCTCAACTGTGCCTCACTTTGGCCAACATCATTATCAGAGTCTGCTGATACACTGACATCAGGTGGCATAATGCCCACATTCTCACTGTCATGATCACCCATGATAAAAAGCAAAAAACACAGGAATAAATGAATACCTGCACTACTGTAGTGCAATATATGCTAACAAATGAATAGTACTGTGACTATTACAGAGAGTACAACAATACATACTACAAGCCTCAGATCAACATCACACACTTCAATGTTGTGTCTTTCGGCTTTTCCCGGTTAGGGGTCGCCACAGCGGAACTCCGGTCACACTACAATATTTCTTTAAATTGCTTAGCAGTACTGACATAAAAATATTTGTCTTACAATCTGCAGATAGATACTCCTCGTTAAGTTAAGCAAGAGGTATGGACAACATCATCACAATTAACAGGTACATTTACCTCTTTATATGTGCATTAAGTCTAATGTCAGTAAGAACATGGTTGACAACTCCAACCTAAGCTTATAACTGTAGCAATCTTCAATCACCCCCCCAAAAAAGACATGTGACACAGAATTAACTTATTAATTTCAGTTGTTTTACTATACAACAGTATTCAACTGTTAAGATAACAAAGCCTATCTGGTATCTCCCCTTGGGATGTGCTTGCTGTCTCGGAAGGTGTTGCTCTCACATCCAGTACATGCTGTCCTGCACCCAAATCCAGTACATGCTGTCCTGCACTCACCTGGGAGCTGTCTGGATCTCTGATATTGACCAGTAACTCAGTAGCCATTTGATCACAGTATACTGCAGTTGCTTGCATGAGTGCAGTAGTGATCATGTCAGTGGTCCTGTGGTGCACCTTTTCATATGTTCTGCCATGGCCACCCATGGCATTCACATTTTGGACAATTTGCTGCCATATTTGCATCCAGTGTGCCATATCTCCCTATCCCCTTTCCAAAAGAAAAGCACCATGTTGATGAAACCCAGCCACAATTACTTGATTTTCCCCATCAGTGGAGGGGGGTCTACGTGGATTGACAGACCTGAGTGGCATACTTGTAGGTGTCCTAAAAGACAACAGAAGAATAATACAGATATGCATCTAATAACTATAAAATATCTGTTTCCAGATAATACAGAAAAAGTAGCCAGTAAGTATTACTCAATGGAGAAACATAAAACAGTCTACAGATGTGAAATACTAACAACAGTCAGGATGCAAAACAAGGAGCGTAACAAGAGCAACATATCCTTGTTTGTGCCACAACAGTACCTCACCTTTGCCCCCCAAAAGAACAGTGCATTCATATTTGTGCCATAACAGTAACTCATCTTTGCCCCTCCCCACAATAGAACAGGCAAATGAACCATTTTGCTAACAAAACATCTTTGAAATGATAAAGGTGTTATCAAAGGACCTGTCCCTAAACATTTGTACATATTTATCACACAGCATTCCATTTTCATGTATTGTCAATCATATGTACCTCTGAAATGGCTTAACAAACATGCCCATGCCATAAGTACACTTCTAACTAATGCATACAGATAAAAAGCATAAAAGCCATTGCTTCACATTATTCTTGAATATATTCCAGCA
This sequence comes from Protopterus annectens, assembly GCF_019279795.1. Taxonomy (NCBI): domain Eukaryota; kingdom Metazoa; phylum Chordata; order Ceratodontiformes; family Protopteridae; genus Protopterus; species Protopterus annectens. Next base: position 563,298,878 of record NC_056744.1, on the reverse strand, counting down.
TATGCAGTATGTAGGTGACAAAATGGGAGCATACTTGCTGAAATTTATTACTCCTCTGTACAGAAGTATCCTGAAGAAAAGCATTTTTACAGTCTTCCAAGCATATACAACTCTCCCCACCATCAGTTTGGCTAGGTACACATTTGCCTTTTTTGAATGGTGTAGATTGTTAATCAATTTCAGCTGTCTTTGTCTGTGTTTCATAGATGTTAATTACAGATAAGCAGCTGAACTGCATGCTAATCAACTATCCCAACATGGTGGAGCAATTCAACAAGCTATAAAGCATCCATGTAGACTCTATGCAGGTTTTGCCTGCAGATGTCAAACCCTTTGGAGTACAGACATGGAAAGTCTACATTGATGGAATGTTAGGGGCTGATGCTGCTTTAATCCATTTGTATGTGATAGAGGCTGAAGCCAATGCTGCTGCTGCCAACAGACCTAGGCTGAGAAGGAGAAGAGTTTTCAGGCCATGTTTAAAACCAACCTACATGATGTGGAAATTGTAGAGCACTACAGGGTGGACAGGGACACACTAGAGGAGCTCTGTGACCTCTGTCGTCCTCAACTCCGAGCCTGAGCCAACCGAGGGAAACCCATCCCAATGGACACTAACGTAGGTGTAGCCCTTAGAATCTTAGCTACAGGTACTTTACAGAGACTGACAAGGGACATGCTGGAGGAATCACAGGCATCAGCATCCAGGATCTTCCACCAATTCATTAATTCTTAGCTCCAGCATGCCAGTGAGCCCATATATTTTCCCAGTAGCTCTGAGGAAAGGGTCAGAAATATGCAACAGTTCTACCGGGTAGAGCACTATCAGGAAGTACTAGGTGCCATACATTGCACTCGTGTAGAAATTAAAACACCACCTGGGGAACAGGGTAGGGTCTGCATTAACAGAAATAGCTACCACTCTATCAACTGCCATGTGTGTAATGTCAAGGGAATCATCTTGAACATGTGTGCTGTCAACCCTGGCAGTTACCATGACTCACATATCTGGCACACCTCCCAACTGTACTAGATGTTTGCTAGGAGGGACATCCCACAGGGTCATTTACTGGGGGATGAAATATATGCACTGGAACTGTGGCTGATGACTCCTATCAGAAATGCAAACACACCAATGTAAGAACATCATAATGAGGCACACGATCAAACAAGAAATGTCATAGAGCATGTTTTTGGGCTGCTGAAGTCACATTTCTGGTGACTAGATACCTCTGGGGGAGCTCTGTATTACTATCTATGGACATGTACATAAATATTCACAGTATGTGCCATGCTATACAATATAATCCTGAAGAAATAGCTGCAGCAGGATCAGCAAGGGGGAGAAGTACACATCCCACCCACAATGCCAAGGTCACCACAGTCACAGGCAGATAAGGAGTCAGTGGGGGAACCACCAGCTGCTGTGGGTGTAGGCAGACATAGGCATGCTCAGTATACCCATGCATTGGCTAGGAGACAATGCATAAAACATTAACTCACTACCTAGAGGCCTAAAACCTTCCTCCTACTCACATACATATATTAACATTGATGCTAGGCAACTCACACAACCTTTACCTCCCATGTATTGGCTGTGCACTGCTTGCATCAGACAGAGTCAACTGCTGCATTTACAAGGTAAATCCTGAACCTGGAGAGTATTGTTAATAATATTTTGGCATATCCTTATATTTCATCACTTGGTACAGTAAGCAAGTAAAAAGTGGGAGCTTTTTATAGAAATTAACTTGACATGTGACAGCAGAGACTTATTTGAGTTATATGTGTCCATTAGTAACTAGTAGGTCTCAGACATCAAACATTCACACAGTCATACCTCTCAAAAGTAATGATGCTCACTGCATGCCCTCAGTTTAAGACCATACATTTGTACTGGCAAATCATTAAAGAGAGAAATTAGAAACTAATGATATGCATTGCAGTTTCTGACTTCACAACCCTCATAAGATCAAACACCAGGCAGGATGCAAAACAAGGAGAGTAACAAGAGCAACATATCCTTGTTTGTGCCATATCAGTAACTTACCTTTGCTCACCCCCAAAAGAACAGTCTATTCTTGTTTCTGCCATAACATTAACTCACCTTTGCTGACCACAAAAGAACAGTCTATGCTTGTTTGTGACATATCAATAATTCAGCTTTGTTCCTCAACTCAAAAGAATAGTGTATCATTGTATGTGCCATAACAGTAACTCACCTTTGTTCCCCCCAAAAGAGCATTATATGCTTGTTTGTGCCATCCAACCTGTCCTTCAGTTGTTGGCAACTGCATACCATATTATTCCCAGTTAATATCCTCACACATTTTAAGGCCAATGATATAAAATGGCTTACACACCGCATGCATCAGAGTACTGGTCAGATAACTGATGAATGACCAAAAAACATAGAAAGGTAAGACAGAGTTATAGATTTTCAAGTAAAAATCATAACATGTCATGTGATCACTAAGTGCACTATGTCCAAAATATAATAAATTTAATAAATGTACAAATAACAGTTTATGGTTTTATGGTTTGATATCAGTGCACATTCTGTTGCAGTTGGTTGTGTGAAGAATGGCTACAGTTCTTTGCTGCAAAGCCATTTGTGTGACAAAGAGGGATAAGGCACCCATCCTGTTTTCTGAAGGTGCATTAGAGTAAGAGCTGAAATCCAGACTTATGTAGAAATATCTCATGTGTACTAACTTTTTATACTGTGTATGTCATAGATTGCTTTTCCTCATGTCAAGTATTTCTTCCTTTTTGTACTGGATAATTAGGCCACCCAGAAAATAGACAGGCAAAAATATAAACCAGATAAATTCAATCAATGCTATTGCCTGTGGCAGCAGGTGTAAGTATAGGACTGGGATACAGATGGTCCTGGGTTCTAGTACAGCATGTGCAACCTTTGTTTTACTGCTGTAACATTGCAGTTTATAGCAATGAACTGAAATATGAACAGCTGTTATTTCAATTCTCTTGTGGCAGCAGGCATTAGTATAGGACTGTCATGCACATGGTCCTGGGTTCACATACAGCATATTCCATACACTTTTACTGTTGTTGTACTTCCCATTGTATTCACTCTCACTTGTTAAAACTTGGCATAGTGTAGCTGATATTAATTATATGTATGAGATCTGAGACACTAATATTATGTCAGTTACTTCTTTATTTATTTATATATGTATTATCACATTTATTTTCAGATGCATGACTGTGGGTATACTGTGTACCATATTTCTGCCTGTACATCAGATAACCTTGAAATTTCTTTGCTTGCAACTGTTGCACACCACTTCCCATCACACACTGTATTTATGTGATGGTCTGCAGTGCACAACAATTTCAAACCATGTTCACACTCTCAGTAAATGCGATGCCTGCAATTGGTGGGAAAACAACATTGCCCATTACTCTTGATTCATGATAGAAACGGTAGGTGTTCATGGAGAGGGTGTGAGATTTAGGGCTCAGAGATGAGGTACCCAGGAGTCAAAGATTTTTGCTGGACTCCTAGTGAAATACTACAATGCCAGTTTGCTGCAGGGGGACTATTCTGGCTCCCAGTAAAAATCAGAGGCTTGGGATAGTTTGACCCGTGCTGTGACCAGTGCCACCAGTATCCCCTGCACTGGTAAACAATGCAGGCAGCACTACAATGACTTCTGGAGGAGGAAGAGGGGTTCCCTCAATGCTTGGATCATGATGCTAGGATGGAGGACATCCCACATATGTGTAAGTATCAACAACAGAGAGTACTTGTAAGGTTTAAAAGCTGAACTTAGACAAGACTGCTATTCACAGTGGCCTTCTGTTCTGTGTTTTCCACAGCTGACATGGAGAGGGAGTACAGTGTTAGGACCCATGCTACTAGATTTTCAAGGATGAGGGAGGTATGTGGTATGTATGCAATAGAAGAGTAGTGTTATTGCAGCATTAAAAGTTAAAGATAGCTTTTTTGGTATCTTGTACAGTTGTTTCACATTGAGCATGCTTATCTCAACTGTAAAAGCAAGTATGCATGGATTAGTCTGTAGCACAAACAAAGATTGCTTCTTTGGCATTTTATACAGTTGTATTAAATTGAACATGCATATTCCAACTGTAAAAGCAAATATGCATGCATTAGTCTGTAGCACAAACCAAAAGTACAATATTAGACTTTAGTCAGAGATGGTGGGTTCAAATTCCACACTTCCCAACTATACAGTAACTATTAATTCTTCAATTATGTGTAACTTAAAGATTTAAAGTAAAATCTCTATACCAGTAGCATACATTCTGTGTTGTAAACTGTAATCTGTATAACTGGAACACACATATGTGCAATATATGCACATGTAAAAGACTTGTTGCAATCTGTAGTGTAGTGTGCATCTGTTAGGAGCTTCTAGTCTTAAAACTAGTAAGTTATCTTTTAGGGGGTGGTAGTCTTAAGAGTAAAGGTTAAGATAATAGAGTCAAATAATTATATTAATGCATTGTATGTTACATATGAAGGTACAAATCTTATCTCTTTTATTTTTCTCACACCCCAACTCTTATCTCTCTCTCTCTCTCTCTTTTTTTTTTTTTTTTATTATGTGTCGTCAAAATGTGTCCATGTCATCCATGTGTACCACATCACAAAATGCTCCAAAGCACAGTTGGGTAGGCCTGTCCCACAGAATCTGCTTGCCCCCACTCCATTGACCTCGGCATCATTGCCCTGCTGCCACTGTACTACCTGCCCCACCTCTGATGCTCCTGCACTTCCTGCCCCTCAGATAGTTCTACCTAGATGACAGGCCAATGGGTCCTTCCAGGAGCAGTGGCAAGGGTGGTGAGTTTATCACCCACACTGAACTGCCAGGGATGGTGCATAGGGTTGTGCACTGCACTGTTGGTGCATGCCTACATTGGGTGGAGGGCCTGCTCTCCATCGTTTTATGTAGTACCAGTAGGAGGAGGAGACATAGAGTGCTCCAGCCAGTGGAAGAGGTGACAGTGATGACAGTCCTGTGGGTGAGGAGTCAGTTCTCATTGTCAAACAGCTTGATATCCATGGCTCCTGGATGTCCCCACCCTCACCCCATCCATGGTGTACACTGACCTCTTGTGTCCATCACCATCCCTATGTTTTGTCTTGTTTGTCTTGTCTGTCTGCAACTGCTTCCTCATCTACCCAACTTACCAGACATACCTATGTCCCTTCCCCAACATTCCTGTCTCTCTCCAAAAAAAAAAAAAATCATCCCATACATAGCTCTCCATTTTGCACACATCTTCTTGTCACACTTGATTTGGTCCAGTTGGCTGTACAACATGATTGTGTTGTGGTCACCCATCTCTCTTGGCAGTGACAGTCCAAGTTCAGCTAATAGTCTGCATATATTATCAGTTTTTACTATGGAAGAAATGGATAGCTATGGTTCTTTACTACCTCCCTCCTGCACATTCCTGCCCTGCTTTCCATTTGTTCTTCTCCCTGTTTGCTCTCCATTTCACCACTGTCCTACCTTCCCCATTTCTTTTCTTTAATATATTATTGTGAGATGGTGCACATCACTCACCAACACACACTAACTGTAAAGCAAAAGTAGTTAAAAGTATTAGATATAGCTCTATTCAAATGCACTGCCATCTGTCCCCAAAAAAGAACATATCACTGCATTAACACTTACTGCCACAGAGTCATGTAAGCAGCAGGCGTATTCCAGAGACTCAGTACTGTCAGACTTTAGCATTGCCATTTCAACACTGTCCTATTTTCCCCACTTCTTTTCTTTAATGCATTATTTCTTGATTGTGCACTTTGCACACCAACATGCACCAACGGTAAAGCAAAAGTAGTTAAAAGTATTAGATACAGCTGTAGTCAAACCCAGTACCATCTGGCCCCAAAAAGAAACATATCACTGCATTAACACCTGCTGCCTCAGAGTCAGTTAAGAGCAGGTGTATTCCAGAGATTCAGTATTATCTGTCAGAATTTAGCATCCCCATTTCACCACTGTCCTTTCTTTCCCATTTATTTTCTTTAATGTAGTATTGTGTGAAGATGCACGTCTCTCACCATCGCACACCACTGATAATGCAAACGTAGTTAAAAAGTATTAGATTCAGCTGTATTCAAACCGTGTACCATCTGGCCCCAAAAAGGAGCGCATCACTGCATTAACCCCTAATGTCACAGAGTCAGTTAAGTAGCCCTTATATTCCACAGACTCAGTATTAACTGTCATACTTTAGCAATGCTGCCACTGGAAGAGTTTCATGACATTCCCTTATGTATTAATCATTCTTAAGGTCTCCCGTTTGCCCATTGTGCAATGCTGTGCAAGCAAGATAAGCATAGCCAAATCTTCAATCATTCCTCTGTTGCCTGTGATTGTGCTAAATGCCACATCATGCAAACAATGGCCAAAAAATAATAAACTAATAATAATAAAAACCTGACAGAGAAAACACAGTCTGCACAAAAATGAAGAGGAGATTAGATGTTAATGAAATGGGACTTGTGAACTGTGCACTACTTACTTGCATTTCCAACCTTGACAGAAGTGCATGCAACATTTTGTAAGTCTAACCTGACAAACCCACCTGATGTAAGCATTCACAGTTGCCATCCATTAAACACAAACACTGAGGGGGTACCTGCAGTATATTTACATCCTTACATGGATCCATTTTTTGGGATTCAGCAATTCTAATGAGTTCAGACCTCATTTGCATCTTCATCATGCTGACAACCCTAAATCTACACCAGAAGGCAACAGTGTAGCTAGGGGAAACTGAAGGGGAGCCAGATTGTTTATGTGTTGAATACAGAAGAGTACTGATTTTAGATGATATGCCTGCATTTCGTCAGCTGCATATTGCATACGCTAACATGTAACTATGAATAGTTTGTTTAATGTTCTTTGTAATTATTTTGATTATCACACACTTTTACACTTTTATCTGTCTGCATTACTTACAAGTGTACTGTTCATTTGGGGTTGGGGGAGCAAAGCTGCATTTGTGTTATTGCACAAAAAAGATTTATGTGATTAGCATGCAATTCAGCTGCTTATGTAGTAATTATCATGCCATGGTGTTTACCTTGTTTTCATGGGGGTGTGCGCTACTACATGAGATTTACTGAATTTAAAAGTTTCTGCACCCATGTGAGCATCATGCAGCAATGCGGACACCGTGAAAAACCACTGTGTAGGCTTTATTGAATCCCACCATGAATTTAACTTGTTTGATGTATATGTGTTGCTAGAGTGGCCATCATAAGCCCTAACCAAAGTGTCTTGACATATCCATTTCTCCATCTCTGCCAGTTGATACCATTGATGATTTAATGATTTCTCTAGCACTACCCATAACAGCTGATACCCAAGATTACTGCATTCAACACATGCGGTTAAAAATGTTGTAACAGTTAATCCACAATTTGAAGAATTGTGACTTGGAATACAACCTCCCCTGTCCTAACACCATAAATTTGCAAGTCATGTAATGCTATTACATATGAATTGGCTATCCTGTGAGACAGCAGTTATCGCATTTTTTACCATGCAGTTCCACTTCTCTTCTTTTTGTGGCTGTATGACCATGCGGTTAGTATATATTACTAAACAGGGTGTGGAGGTTGGAGTAAGTTGATCCCCTGCATAAGAAAAAAATGTTGCTCCTGATGTCACCCAAGGATTTGGTGGGTGTATTTTTTGATGACTTTTACAACGTTAGCCTGCTGTTGATGGATTATGTAGCAATTTCTTAAACTGAATATATTTAAAAAAATCATTGAAACGTCAGCACAAAAAATATCAAAGAGAAAGTACATTTTATACAAAATTAGCCAACTACTATAAATGTTCTAACATAGCATTGGTACTTTTGGATATTTCATCAATTATCAAGTGTTAGCTAGTTTCATTTATTGTTACCTTTAAGCTCTGGCATAAGCAGGGAGCTTATTTTGTTTAAGGAAGCTGCTGTAAAGATTAAGCAGATTTCACACAATTCAGATAACCTTAATGATTTAACTTAATATTAGCAGGTGAATATTAAGCAAGTGCTTAACTGTATACACAAAATGTTTGGCACAATAAAGGTTAAAGACAGCAGCATGAAAGAAGCAAAGAAAAAGAGAGAAAGAAAGGAAATACAGAAAACAAGAATGATACAGCAAACAGTTTTTTTTAGCTGAGAGCAAAGGAGTTGTGTGTTCAAAGATCATAAGCATGATCCTTGCAACTGTGAGAACATAAATGCAGTTATGGCAAATATATACCATGTACAGCATTGCTATATCTTGGAGTATTCCCTCTTGTCTGAATTACAGCAATGACAGAGTTAGTATATAAATAGCAGGGGTATGGGGTGCACCACCCAGATAGAGAGGTGCAAGAGAACTTGCGTCCATGCAAAAAATGCTTTAAATGCCTTACAGAGACATTTGAAGATCTGTGCTACTTGTGTTACATTAGGTATAAATTTTCAGAGTTTAGGAGACAATTTAAAAAACTGATATTTTTATTTGTTTACCAAGATAACATTAGAAAGTCAAATATTATGTTTCAGTTGTGCATATATTACTATCATTCACTTATAATAGCAATAATATATTCCATATTATGTAATGGTAGCTTGTTACTATTCAAAAATGCGCATGCTGATTGGTTAGCTCAACCAGTGTGCCCGTTGTAAAATTGAACATATACCAATAGAAAAAATCTGGGCAACAGACTTTCTCCGATTAGTGTATGTTATGGAAGTCAATGCATAATAGCATAAATCCTGTTATTCTTACTGCTTTCTAAGTTTATAAGAGCAACATTAACAATAGGGATCTTTGCCCCATTTATTTAAGGGGTTACACATTTCCTGAGCTAAGAGATCAAGAGGAACATATGTAGAGCAGAGAGAATGCATGGAAAATCAGGCACGTTCTGCAAAACTAAAGAAATGTACCTGATTTTCTTTGTATTTTTCTCTGCCTCCATTGTACCTCTAAACTGTCTGGAATTAGTTTTTTTCTCTCTCTCTCTCTCTCTCTCTCTCAAAAATAAATAAATAAATACATAAAGAAACAGCGATCTTCTTGTCACCATTGCTTGCTTTCCAAAGCACTGATGTACTCTGTAGCATGGGAACCTAAGTCCTATATGCATGCGCAGTGCATAAACAAAGTCGAAGAATGCAGAAACAATGTGGAGGAATGCCATGGCACCATTATACAAAGACATTATTTAAGAAAAGTAAGTAATTTCCTTCTTAAATAATGTTATTGTATAATAGTAATAAACAACTCATGCATGTGGATATATTGAAGATTGACTCGCAGTTAACTTTGTTTAATATCAAACCAAGCCAACTGTGGGTAAATCTTCAATATACCACACTGACTTTCTGTGTATTTCTACAAAAAAAAACAAAAAAACAAAAAAATAATCCTTGTTTTCCCGCCTTTCTCGACTAGTTTAGACCAGTATACAGGCATTGCTGTATTCTGGGCTGTGGTGTAGTTCCTGTGTTGTCCATTACCTTACTTGGATAGAAGGAAGTTTCTTTGCTCACCAGTGGGAGTGGGGAGCCTTGAGCAGCCTACCTGTCCTTGGGGGAAGTGACCTCAGCACAAGAAGCTGTAGTAATTGGTTGTTTGGGACCATTCCTAGCTCTTTTGTAGTTCACTGCTTAAAATCCGCCTTTGCATGGCTTTCTTGTGATAGCGCAGCACCTGTTAAACAAGGTTAAACTTGGTTAAACAAGGTTAAACTTTTTCTGGTTCCGCCAAGTCTGCTCTTCAATTTTTCCCTTAGAACTGTTCTACTTGCAATCTAAACAGCCTATACTCTATCTGAAAAGCTCAGCACTTGCTCCTAAAGCATTTTTACACAGGTAAAGCACTCTTAAACAAAAGAAAGTACTTAATTCACCTAAATTCTGTTGAGTACACATCTCCCTATAGGTCCTTTCTGACTCAGTTACACATCAATCTTTTTCACTATTTCTAGCATGTCGAAGGGTCAGTTGCTGGCATCCTCTCCTGTTCAGCTGGTGAATCTGGGAATCTTGAGGCAATGTTACAATTGCCTCATGTACACAGACAACCCTCTCCTCCTCCCAACAAATACAAATATATGTGAGAGATGCAACTATATAGCCAAACTGGAGGCTGAGCTCTCTCAATTCAGAACTGGCAAGACCAGTCAGGAGGAGAAGGTAACCACACACACCACAAACCCAGTCTCACATAGAACTATCACAACAGCAAACCAAACACATAAACACACAAAAACATACTCGGAGGCACTGATTAAAAATCTACCAAAACAACAGAGGCCTCCAAAGCAGACACCCAAGCAACCACCACCTCAAGACATAGCACATGCAACACATAGTTCACAAAGTCAGTGTGCTAAACAGTCACAACCCTTAACGCCAAACAACATGCCAGACACACTTGTAATAGGTGACTCCATAGTCAGACACACTGGCGTCCGCTCACCAGACTGAACAAGGAAAAGGTCACAGTAAGCTGCCTGTCGGGAGCTAGAATCCACCACATAACACAAGCACTCAGGTCACTCCACAGCAAGTACAAATATGACTCAGTCATTGTACATGCCGGTGTGAATGACCTGAGATGTACCTCCTGGACTACATGAAAAGAGACATAGAGGAGCTCTCTGATTATGTAGCCCAGGCCGGTATGACCCTGACCCTGAGCAGCATCTTACCCTCACCAAGAATGATGCCACAGTACAAAGACAAAATGATCAGTTTTAACAATTGGCTTAATTACTGGTGTCATTCTAAGGGGATCCAATGTCTGTCTGCTTGGGATGACATGTTTGACAAGCCACGCTGCTTCACAAGGGATGGCTTGCACCTGTCACCCTGGGCTTCGGATATTGGCCAAGGCTCTTGCCACCCCCATAGTGCCTTTTTAGGCAAGGCTCAAATGACAAACCTACCTCCCTAGAAAACACAAGTGGAAAAAACTAAGGGTAATGCTGCTCAATGCCAGAAGTCTAAACCTCAAGATGCACGCCCTCGAAGCCATCCTCAGTATGGAGAACATCGATGTCTGTGCAGTGACTGAAACCTGGTTCAAGGCTCCTGAGAGCACCCCAGCACTATCAGGGTTTACCTCATATCATGCTTTCCGGCCCCAAAACTTGGACCGAACCACAAAAGGAGGGGGAGTATCCATTTTCATCAAAGATACCCACACCTCCAGGTTAGTGGCAACGCACGAAGCATCGGAGACTATCCAGGTGCAACTAACCATAGGCAAAACTGCCTTACAGTTTGTAGCATGCTACAGACCACCCTCTCAAACTCAGGAACTCCACACAGCCTTCCTGAAGACAATGGAGAGTATGAATGTCTCTCCAAATACCATCATTTTGGGAGACTTCAACTACCCAAACATAGACTGGGAACATTACTCAAGCCCCAACACCCTAGCCCAAAGGTTCCTAGAATTCATAAACTCAAATGCAATGGAACAACTAGTCACCATTCCCACAAGAGGAGACAATATACTAGACCTGATCATCACAAACATGGGGACAAAATGCTCCACACCAGAAGTATATCCCTCTTTGGTAAGATCAGACCATAAATTAATCTCATTGGAAATCCACATCCCGCCCGCACCCCCTGCACAAAAGACCACAGTGAAGAACTTCTCAAAAGCAAACTTCACACTTCTTAAGACTGAAGTGGTATCCTTCAAGGCCCCGGGCCAGTGGAAACCACAACCCACACTGCTGAATCCTTTGCAAATGCCTTCTATGGGCACCTTCAAGAATGCATGGATCATGCAATCCCAAATAAAACCAAGACCCATTCCCCAAAGGCAGGTGCCCGGTCTGGTGGACCCCAGCCATAAACAAACTTTACAACAGGAGGAGGAAGCTACTACATGACAGAGCAAAATCCCTAAAAGGGAAGGCATCTCTGATCAGTACTAGCAAAAACTACGATCACTCATAAAATCATCCAAGGCCAACTTTGAGAGAAAAATCAAAAGACACAAAAGACAATCACAAGGCCTTCTTTAGCTATGTCAGAAACCTGGGTGGAAACTCCCAGATATGCTCAGAGTTAGTCCAAAATGACACAAAATACACTGAACCCACTGACATTGCCAACATTCTGGCAGACAGGTTCAGTGCAAATTCTCCACCCCAAAAGGAGAAATAACTATCCCAGCAGAGTGTAGCCTCCCTAACATCTCAGATGCTCAGGTGAGAGCCGCCCTCTCTAAAGCTAAAAACACAGCATCAATGGGACCGGATGGTGTCCCGGCTGTGTGCTACATGAACTCAAGAGTAACTAAACCCACACATAAGGCTGCTGTTTAATCTTAGCCTTACTACAGGATACGTACCCAAAGAGTGGTGTACGGCAACAGTGGTCCCACTTCACAAAGGCGGTGCTTCTACGGACCCTGGAAATTACCCCATAAGCTTGAGCCTGGTCTACTAAGCTATGGAGAGGATCATTATGGAACTCATAAACAAAGACATTGGGGACCTACAGACATTGGATCCTACCCAATTTGGCTTTGTCAAGGGCAGATCCTGCCTTTTGAACTTGGTCAACTTTTTGAAACAGTCACTAAGGCCATTGATGAGGGTAAGGCAGTTCACACAGCCTACCTTGACCTTGCAAAAGCCTTTGACACAATACCCCACTCGGGCATCATAGACAAACTCACCAGCTTAAATGTAAACCCATATGTCACAAGATGGGTTGCAAACTGGCTCAAGGACAGAACCCACAGGGTCAGAGTTGCTGGAGCTATGTCAGACTCTAAGCCAGTCACAAGCAGTGTCCCACAGGGCTCAGTCCTGGGACCCCTCTTGTTCGGCATTTATTTTTCCGAGGTACAGGCAAACATAGGAGGATTGTGGCTGACAAAGTTCGCAGATGACTGCAAACTGGGTGCCATAATTGATACTCCAGCGGACACAAACATCCTTCAGAGAGGCCTCATAGAAATGGATAATTGGTGCCAGAGCCATGGCCTTAAGCTGAACGCCAAAAATGTATAGTCATACCCTTTGGGAAAAACAAGGTACCAACAAATTACCACATAGGTGGTAATCCATTAAGTATGGAAGAGGTAATCAGGGACCTAGGGACCCAGGTTGACAGTAACCTCTCATTTGACACTCACATTGCCAAAGTGGTTAGGAAGACCTTCTATATTGCCCACCTTATCATGAAGGGTTTCACATCTAGATCAAGAGAGGTCATTATGCCCCTGTACTCTTCTCTTATCAGGCCAATGATTGAGTACAATGCCCCATTTGGGATGTATCTCACCCGACACCTGCAGCAGTTGGAAAGACCCCAAAAGTTCCTCACCAAGAGGATAAAGGGTCTTAAACATATGTCATATGCTGCCCGACTGAAAAAACTCCAGCTCTATTCAGTCACATACCATCTACTCAGAGGTGATCTGTGCCTGACATACAAGGCCATGTCCAATCCTGAATTAATGGACATGCTCCACCTCAGAAAATCCAAATCCATCAGAGCCACAAGAACAAGTGACTTAAACCTCAACACAGAAATAAATAGGATGTGCTGGAGGGACAGATTCCTAACCCAGAGGCTCCCTACACTCTGGAACAGAATCCCAGTCCATGTTAGGCAGAGCCCCTCACTGACTCTATTCAAGAGAAATATCGACGAGTTGATGGGAGATCGTAGGTTTACCCCGGGGGTCATCTCTGTGTCACTACTAGACAGAGGCATAGTAAACTAAACCCTAAAAGGGCGTAGTATTCTCATCCTAAGGGGTGGTGTAAGCCGCATACACTGGCTAGGCTTATAAATGCCTTAGGGCAGATAGCCTAGTACGAACCTGTGAACCACACCCACTGATCAGTTATTGCTTAAATATAAGCTTGTTGAAACTGCAATACCTTCCGGGGACATAATTTTTCTTGATGTTTCAAATTTGGTACAATTGATCACATAAGTATTCTAAAAAGCATTTTGCAATCAGGGTTTTGGAACATTTATTGATGTCAAGTACACAGGTCACAGCAAGGCACTTGGCACAAAGGGTTAAGGATTTAAGCTGTGTAATATGGCCCAGGATATTATTCTCTCATCTTGGTTTTCATCTGATGTGACTGAGCAAAATTGTTTAACTGAACAATGTTCTCAGGCTGAGTCTGAAGAATATCCATGCTCATCAGATAACAAATAGAAATGCTGTTATTTTTATTTTCACGTATTTTGCCATGCACAAATGATGGGAGGTCCAGATGAGGGTGATTTTCCAAATCAGAAATAAATACAATACATAAAAGCAATAAACGAGACTCAAATTATTTTCTCTTCTGTGGCAGGACTTTTAAACAGAAGCCTTAGTAAAATCTATTAAAGAAAGTGTTTTTCTTAAGTACCACGTTACAAAAGGACAGTGCAAAGAATAACAGTTACGTATAAAGCATAACTTACAGGTGTAGCATCCATTTAGCTGATTCAAATGTTAATAATACATTCTTTAAATGCACTGTAAGTCAGGTGTAAGTAAGTGTTCCACATGCCAAGGAAGGTGTTAGATGGAGTTCAACAACCTTGACAGTTTGTCACACTGACTTTCAAGAAAGAGCTTAAAATGATGGCAGAAAGGGAATCATCATCCCTTCAGCCTGTCAGTGGAACACTGGCTCTCAGGGTAGCATTTTGTATGGCTATCTTCCTAAGCTGTTGAAAGGAAGGTGAGTAGACACAGCAGCTCCAATACAAGACAGCAGTCAACTTGTCAAGTCATCTCAGGTTTCAATTGTGATTTGTGGTTGATCTTTGAATGAAAGCTTAGGTGAGCCAGCACCTCCAAGCACACTTTGCAGAGCCTTTTGGGTTGAAAAGGCAGCTAATAAATAACCTGAAGAATAAAACAGGCAAATTAACTCACCATTCTGAATGTACTTTGTACTCATGTGTGGTTTAATTAATATCCATGTAAAGATTAAAAAAAAAAGTAAAGTGCTATTATCTTTAATTCAGAAGACATAGCAAAAAGATTATGTAATTCTTAGAATATATAAACTTCATAATTATGCAGCAAATAAACATTTGTTTAACCTTTACTTCTACCTTTAAGCATCCCTCGCAGGACTGGAAAAATATATTTTTATTTTCTGACTTTTATTAAATAAGAGTCACATATAGGCAAATTCTGATTAATCCTGTATTTTATTCTCTTTAATTCAGAAGACATAGCTAAACATTATGTAATTCATTGCAGTATAAATTAAAGAATCTAGAAACATCATAAATATGTGGTAAATAAAACATTTACATAACCTTTACTTCTACCTTTATGCATCCCTGCAGGACTGGATCAATATATTTTTGTTTTCTAACCTTTATTAAATAAGGGTCAGATATAGGCAAGTTTTGATTAATCTTGCATTTTAATTTTTTAAAAAATATTTGAAAAAAATCCAAAGAAATAGATCCCTTTCACAAAGAAGTACAAAGAAGCTAATTTAATTGGGTAGCTGTAAAAAATGAATGTACTAAATAAAACAGCAGCAGTCATTCATTTCTAACCCCCTTGGGTAGATCTGCAATCCGGAGATGTCCTATTATTCTGAAGCAGAGATGGAGGAGGGAGAGATGGGGGAGGAGAGAGAGACAGAGAAGCAAAAAGACATGGAAAATAATACTGGCAAGAATAATGGCCATTGCTAGGTTAATATTACTAGTAAAATGTGAATTTTGGGTTCTTTTTTTAATGGAGCTATATACTGTATCTCAGACAGAAAGAACAGACAAGCTGCTTTGAAGAACAGTAACACAGAAACCATTTAAACGTGTTTGTACTCTATATGCATTATCAAAGAGCTCTAGGTAGGGCAGTACATATAATTAGACACACACACACACTCTCACACACACACACACACACACACACACACACACACACACACACACACACACACACACACACACACACAGATATATATAAACTATAAGCCCTACACTACATGTACACCCCCCACATCCCCCTACTTATATATTCTAACTCTGAGATTGCACTAATACACAAAACAAAAACACCACACAGACATTTTAAACTGCCTCGCACACACAAACACATCACACATACATAGACACATCCAACACTCACACTCATACTCCCACCTCCCTACCCTAACCCACACATACAACATACAAAACACATATATACACTCACTTACCTTCACTTCCATAAAACATCCCAACTCACACACTTCCCATCCTGTAGCTGACATGCATAAGTGTGAATTTGAGATATTCGAATTTACGCTTATGCAGATTCGTGCTACTGCATTTTCGACTTTACAGTCTCGGGTTACTGAATTTCGAGCATTCAGTAATTCGGGATTGTGAAGGGGAACTGAATATATATACATATATATATATATATATATATATATATATATATATATATATTTATATATATATATATATATATATATATATATATATATATATATATATATATATATATATATATATATTATATATATATATATATATATATATATATATATATATATATATATAGCTATAAAGATAGCTAGATACATGGCTCACTAACAAACATCATAACATAAACCGGTCAAAAATGCAGTTTACATGTTTGATGTGCTGCATAGTAATTAACTGACATTGCCAAATTAAAATACCGAACTATTCGAATTCGGCAGTTTTCAATGTCAGCCAGGATATACTTACCTGCCACAACTTACCTGGTTGCTTTCCAGCAATAAGAATGAACACAGTTCAGTACTGCACAATGAGAGAATTCACATTTTTGCTTTGCACCCCACACACCTCCTTTTTTTTGTTTTATTTCCGATATAGCTGCCCGTATTTGTGCGTGTTTGCGCGGGTTTGGCCATTGCTTAGCTACAGTTAGCAGCTTAGACACCGAAGAGGATAATAAGAAAAATTTATGCAAATTAAGCAAAATAGCAATAGCGTAGTGGTTAGAGCCTTCGCACAAACAGGAGGCATTCCCGGTTCGATTCCCAGTACTGCATGTTCCATTTTCTGTTGGAAATCTGTATAAAAAAATATTTCCTGACATTTGTTATGTATAAGTTTTGTAAAAAGCATTGAAATGTTAAATGTAGTAGTGAACGAATTGTATACATATGAAGGTGAAATGGTTATGCATTCTGAGGCATGAGTACCTTATTTTAAGCAATATGTTCCTTATTTTAAGCAATATAAAGTACTACTAAGCACATTTTACCAGTATTGAGCATATTTAAATTAAATTGCTCATAGCTGTGCACCGCATTAACTAGCGCAATGTCTTTGCATGTAGCTGCGCACCGCGCCAACCAGCGCATCCACAACTTATTTGCGCAGAGCTGAGCACCACGCTAACCAGCACAATGTCGAGCAACGTTGGGCAAAGTCGGGCAAAGTTGAGCAAGGTCAGTTAAACACAGCCACACCTCCTTTACTGTACCTTAACCAGTCAGGTCTGCCCAGTAGGAAAATAAAAAGCAGTGACAGGGCTCAAACTCAGGATACTGTGCACTATAGTCACAGTACTGAACCACTAAGCCATGACAGCATTTCATAGCCATTCACTTTCAACAGACACATATCTATCAAAGGACTTTTAAACATTGCCAACATCAGCTAAGCAGGTGTGCCTACAGCTGAGTTTTTTCAAAACTGGACAATCACAAATAAGTGTGGGAAATGAGGCATATTTAAGCTCCACAGGTGGGAATACTTGCTATAACTGGTTGTAGCTCCCTTCTGCAGTCAGCATGGCCGGTGTTGGAGAAGGCACTCGATTTAGAGTGCAACGCTAGGGCATTGAAGAGTCCAAAGTAATGGTTTGGCTCCTTGTTCACAATCATGAGGAAAGACTCCTGCGGGGTCAGTTCCAGGGTACCCAATATAAAATGGAGGCCTGGAGCAGTCTTGCTTATGATCTCACCAGTGCCACTGGTGTTCCTCGGACTGGTGAGCAGGTCAGGCACCATTATTCTGATCTGAAGCGATGTAAGGAGGATCAACTGGACCAGTGGATCCAGGAATCCTGTGTGATGCCTAATGCCCCAGTACTGAGTAAGTAGCCATTGTATTAAGTAGTTAAGAATTGCTATGTTTGTCTATACAATGGATAGGTATGTCTCAATATCACTGCATTTACTTCACAGTTGCAGGTGTCCGGGCTATGAATCAACAAGCCCATGAAGATATGCTGCAAAGGCTGCGTCATCAGGCAGGTTAGTAATTATTCTGCATGTACTATTATATAAAATAAATGAGAGAGCCTTCAAAAATTGTTTTAACCCAATAAATAAAGGTGTAATAATCCTTTAATAAATGTATAATTCCTGGAGTGCGTCTGTGTCATTTTTTTTGATATGTTGTTGTACTGTTGCATTCTACAGATAGTAGTGTTGTATTAAGCAGTGTTAACCCACACTTGGGTAGGCCCATATAACATGGATGAAGGGAATGCCAGTAGCTTGTATGCATATTTACAGCCCGCTAACTGTTGGTTCATGTGCAGCATGTACAGGTTAATCTGGCACATGAGTAGCTTGGTATTGTGTTCCCCAGAAATGTCAGTGTGCTGCCAGAAATGTAGGGAGCTGTTAACATATAACTGATACTTTCACCTGAACATATCTAGATAATTATATAAAAGTAGAGCTATCACTGTACCATCTTAGCAGTAGTGTGTGTGAGCAACTCTCAAAATATGTAGCAGTAACATCTGCATCTTGGACAGTTTGTAAGATACAGCTCATGTATATAATGATCTAGCAAAATCCAATTGCACAATATAAGGACATTGGGTAGTGTAATAATACATGTAAGGGACATATAGCTGTAGTTAATAGGAATGTAGTGAAAACTAGAAGGATATATAAGTTGTTAATTGAGCTATCTTTTTCCACCCTACTGTATGTGTATAAAAAATGCAATTCCGCACCTCAATCGGTATGACTAATCTCAAAACATTTGTTGGGACATATGTCCTACTGGTTTATAAATATTTGCATTTATTTATATGCATGTGCCCTGTTAAAATACCACAATATGTGTGGCCTTTTGCCATCAATTCAACCTGTATGCTGTTGTAATGTCCACTATTGTTCTATATATGCATGTGCTATGTTTGCTTTTCAACTGTTGAAAATCTGGTGTGTTGGGTTAATGAGAAAACTACTGCATGTTGTTATAAATAATTGGGAATGCTGTTGACTATTACTAACCCATATCTTTATGAAAATTTCCAAAACATAGTTCGTATGGGAAGACCAGTCCCAGCGGACCCACCTGTACCACCTCAGATGGCCAAGGCACCTGGCACCAGCAGGTCTGGTACCCAGCATGGGACCTCCTCCTCCGTTGGCCCTGTGCCACCTTCACGTGGAAGTGCTGCAGGGGATGGGGCTCAGCCCCCCCCATGCAAGCATGGGCAGAGGAGAGCCACCTATCACCTTTCGAACAGTCTGGGCTGTGGTGCGTAGATAGATTGAACTTTCTGTTGCAGAACCTGTACGCCAGCCTGAGGCATGAGTGGAGCAACTCCCAGGTTAGCCTGCCCCTTCTACACAGCCCCCAGCACAGCCACCCTCTGGGCTGTGAAGGTGCAGTGGTAACTGCCCATGGGTGGGGACCTCAGTCCCACTGTTTCCATCTGGGGGCTCATGGGCTTGCGATTTCCAAACATCCCTCCCCGTCAAAGGTGTTCACCCACCGCATGTGTCATATACCACCCTTGTATGCATCTTGTTTGCCTTGTCTGTTTACCTCCCCAACCTACCTCCCCAAATATACCTACTTCCCCTACCCCACATTCCACTCTCACCTGAAATAAAAAGGGCAATCTGTTCCCAAAAAAAATTACGCCCCATACATAGCTGCCCATTTTGCACACATGTCCACTGGACACATAAAATGTTATTTAATTGGCATTACAACATTCTTTGTTGTCCTCACCCCTCTCTCAGGGGTTGAAGGTTTCATATCTACCTCCAAATTTATTCCATATGCACAGCTGCTGCTGTTAAAGAAATGGGCAGCTATGGACCTTCTCTACACCTGTCCTGCACATCCCAAGCTATTTTCCATACTGTCTTTCCCTCTTTGTACCCCTTTTTCACCACTTTCCTATCTCCCCATTTTTCTTTTTTCAAAGAAATGAGCTTGGGGGTTAGCGGGAGTAAGCACTATTAAGCAGTAGTTAGTGGGTCTGCGCGAGTTTTTGCTTGTTTGCGCTTAGCTAAGCATTGCTAAGCACTGTGCAAACCTGTGCAAACCCGCTTACAACTGCTTAAAAGTGCCTTAGTCATTCTGTATGTGAGGGCCCTTGTTCTGCTCAGGAGCAAAATAAAACACCTCTTTCAGTCTCGAACGCAGGACCTTGTACACACTACACAACATGAAGTACCACTAAGCCACGATAGATATACATCAAGGTGGTGCTTAAATAAATATATCATGCATCAGAATGAGTGAATGTAAAGGAAAAATAGGAATACCATACAACACAACTTGTTCTGTGGATGTTTACCAACAGTTGTTGTGGGATTACATTACATGACTGTGATAAGAGAAGCAGCCATTCTAGCAGGTAATAATGTTACACCATCACTTTAAAC